>NC_135956.1:87755149-87787407 GCF_053455715.1 Rhinoraja longicauda
GACAGACAGCCCTGCTTGCCACTGCGGATATCCAGACCAGACCGCCCCACACATCGTGAACGACTGCTCACTGAGGCTTCTCCCTGGTGGCATGTGTTTGTGGGAGTATATTCAGAGTCGCTCAAGTCTTTGTACATAAGTTCTTGATTAGCAGATCACTAGCAGTACAGATGCTGGCTACTGTTACCCCCAGCTCCCACGATAGTCTGGTGAGTAGCTGGCCAGTACCAGGATAACGCAGTGCAAGACCCGATCTGGATTATGGACAGGACGTGCAACAGTAAAACCCGGACATGGATCTACAGCATCCAGGCCATCCGCCCAGCAACTGATGCTGCCCTGGCTTGGATGTCTACCCTTGACCTACACACCACACGCAAGAAGCAGAAGAGGTCCCCCCACTCCATCAGTCTGAAACGCGTCTGTCCGTTCCCCTCTACAGATGCTGCCTGACCTGCTAAGTTCCTCCAGCAGTCAGCTTTCTGCCCACGATTATGGCTCCGTTTTTACACAAAGGCTTTCAAGTGGCGGCACAGTGGCACAGCGGTAGAGTTGCTGCCTTACAGTGAATGCAGCGCCGGAGACTCAGGTTCGATCCTGACTACGGGCGCCGTCTGTACGGAGTTTGTACGTTCTCCCCGTGACCTGCGTGGGTTTTCTCCGAGATCTTCGGTTTCCTCCCACACTCCAAAGACGTACAGGTATGTAGGTTAATTGACTGGGTAAATGTAAAAAAAAACTTGTCCCTAGTGTGTGTAGGATAGTGTTAATGTGCGGGGATCGCTGGGCGGCGCGGAGTCGGTGGGCCGAAGGGCCTGTCTCTAAAAAATCTAAAAGCCGATTAACCACCGTTTAATCTGGTCGTGAAATGGTATCGCAACAACTACCGACTCGCACTCTGGTGATTCTGGTGACCCTCTGCAAACAAACATAAAATCTGCAAAAAATATATTATCCTAAATGGTTTCAATAGACAATAGACAATAGGTGCAGAAGTAGGCCATTCGGCCCTTCGAGCCAGCACCACCATTCAATGTGATCATGGCTGATCATTGTCAATCAGTACCCCATTCCTGCCTTCTCCCCATACCCCCTGACTCCGCTATCCTTAAGAGCTCTACAATACAATACAATATATCTTTATTGTCATTGTACAGGGGTACAACGAGATTGCGAATACGCCTCCCATACGATGCAATAAATTAATTAGCTAGTCAGTATTAATTTAAACAACCCAATGAAACAAATTGTAACAGTTTTAAAACAGAATAAAGTGCAAGTAGATCTGTGCCGGTTCACTGTGCGATGTGACCATCCGGCTCAGCAGGACCGGTTCATAGCAGCTATGGCCCTGGGATGAAGCTGTTCCTGAGTCTGGAGGTGCGGGCGTAGAAGGCCTTGTATCGTCTGCCCGATGGTAGAAGTTCGAACAGACTGTTGCAGGGGTGTGAAGAGTCTTTGTGGATGCTGGTGGCTTTACTGAGGCATCGTGTGTTGTAGATGCCCTCCAACAGTTCTATCTAGCTCTCTCTTGAATGCATTCAGAGAATTGGCCTCCACTGCCTTCTGAGGCAGATAATTCCACAGATTTACAACTCTCTGACTGAAAACGTTTTTCCTCATCTCTGTTCTAAATGGCCTACCCCTTATTCTTAAACTGTGGCCCCTGGTTCGGGACTCCCCCAACATTGGGAACATGTTTCCTGCCTCTAACGTGTCCAACCCCTTAATAATCTTATATGTTTCGAACATATTTCACTCAGAGTTATACATTTCACTCTGCATTGAGCCACTGTTTTAATATTAAACAGCACGCGCGCACACATGCACAAGGAGCTTGCAAATGGAAATTATTGCAGCAGAAAGGTTGAAGCCACAGAAGGTTTAGTGAGACCAGCAAGCTGTTAAAACAATCTTCCTATAATGTCTGTTGTGTGCACCTGAAATAGGATGATTCATTAGATTGGGCTTCACCACGACAAGGTTCATCGTTCAACTCTCTGAGTACTGATGGAACAATTCTGAACCTGCCCAATAAAAATGACAAGGTCAGCAATTTACTGTTGCTCAAGGTATATCTTTGCTTATATTAGATTTTTCTCAAGAGATATTGTGTGTGTGTGTGTGTGCATGTGACAATGTTTTCAAAATGTACCATTTATGCAATATACATGAATAAAAATGTCCCTCTATCACAATATCAAGCGTTATGTTCTGATATTCTTTATTTCAATTACTGCAACGTGGATATCTGGCTATTACATTACCCTAAAAAACAGAATGCTGAGATGAATTTGTTTTCGAGCACAAGACAAGGTGATGGGTGAACTCAGGCAACACCTTTGGAAGTATGGACTGACGACCCGGACCTTTATTCAGACTGATGGAGGAAACTGGAAAAGAGAGCTGAGAAGGTGGTAGGGGGAGGGGGGGGGGGGAGGGCAGGGGAAGCCCGGCAAGTGATAGGTGGATATACTTGAAAGGAGGTGATCGATTGATAGACGGAGTAAGTGACGGCACGGTGGCGCAGCGGTAGAGTTCCTGCCTTACAGCGAATGCAGCGCCTGAGACTCAGGTTCGATCCTGACTACGGGCGCCGTCTGTACGGAATTTGTACGTTCTCCCCGTGACCTGCGTGGGTTTTCCCCGAGATCTTCGGTTTCCTCCCACACTCCAAAGACGTACAGGTATGTAGGTTAATTGGCTGGGCAAATGTAAAAATTGTCCCTAGTGGGTGTAGGATAGTGTTAGTGTGCGGGGATCGCTGGGCGGCGTGGACCCGGTGGGCCGAAGGGCCTGTTTCTGCGCTGTATCTCTAAATCTAAAAAAAAGGAAAGCTAAAGGGTGAAAAGGGGACAAAGGGGGATCAGATAAGGAAGGAAGTGAGGTGTAAAACCAGAGGGATGTGATTTGGTTAAAGGGCCAGGGAGGGGGAGATCACATGGAAATGTGGGATTCAGGGATGGGAAGGTAGGGATTAGGAGGAGGGGAAAGGAACAAAGTGATTATATCGCGCTGGGAGAAATGTCTACAAACTGGGGTCAGGAAGCAACAGAAGAAAGAGGGGGAATGTAGTGGTCCAAGCGTCCCACACACAAAATGTCGCCGATTCATGTTCTCCAGCGATGCTGCTGACCCACTGAGTCACTCTGGATTAAATTGAATTTATTTCATTGCTGGTAACCCAAAACAAGCGGTGTCGTGTATTTTTCTCCTTGCCCCTACCTGCCGTGCTCTTCACTCTAACAGGAACATGTGGGTCACGAACTCTCCCTGTCACGCTGTCAGGGCGCAACCTTTGCCCAAACAAAACATACTCCAGTCAAGTTCCTGTCAAACATCATCAAGGCTGGCCTTGCCGCAGGTTAGAATCTCAACTTGTGGACCAACCTTGTCCTTATCCATCACTACTTTAAAGCTAACGGTGGCCCAGCGGTAGAGTTGCCGCCTTACAGCGAATGCAGCGCCGGAGACCCGGGTTCCATCCCAACCACGGGTGCTGTCTGTACCGGAGTTTGTAGGGAGGGAGGGAGGAGAATAAGGAGGATGGAGTGGGGGAGAGGCGGGGGGAGGGAGGAGGGAGAGGCGAGGAGGGGAGGGAGGAGGGAGGGGGAGGGGAGGGTGGGAGAGGGTGCTGCACCACTGCAGGAGAGGTTTGGGCCTAACGGGTCCACTTGGTCTAGTTTTATATAGAGTGAAGCCATTGTAATTGCGAGACTCACCTGGCCTTGTGCATTGGTGACGAGCTGGGAAGTCATCCCTTGCAGGTTGGACAGAGCGTTACTGAAAGCCTGCGATCCGGCGATGGAACCCATCGCTGCTGCTTGACTTGCCAGCTGGAAAAGAAACGGCAGAATCATCAAACTCTGGCAAACCTATAAACGCTTTAAAATCTTACTGTCTTTTCCATACGGACTTTATACTGGGATTAGTTTAATTCAGTTTCAAGATACTGCGTGGAAACAGGCCCTTCGGCCCACCGAGTCCGTGCTGACCAGCGACCCCCACACACTAACACTATCCTACACACGCCGGGGACAATTTACAATTACGCGAAGCCAATCAGCCGACAAATCTGCACGTCTCTGGAGTGTGGGAGGAATCCGAAGCACCCGGAGAAACCCACGTGGTCTCACGGGGAGAGCGTACAAACTCCGTGCAGACAGCACCCGTAGTCAGGATCGAACCCGGGTCTCTGGCACCGTAAGTGCTGTAAAGCAACAACTCCACCGTTGCCACGCCTATTACTGAATCTACGATTCGTGTTTATTAACTGATTCGTTTTTTAATCAGTAATAAATAATTTGTTGTGTGGATTTTTAGAACAAATTAATAAATTAGTTAATGTGTGAACGCAAGGATGGTGGGTTACAGAAAATAAAAGACACTAAGTGCTGGAGTAACTCATGCGGGTCCTGAAGAAAAGGTCCTGGCCTGAAACGTCACTATCTAAAACATAGCACAAAAAGTAAGGAAATTTGTGTTTGGTAGATTATTTCTTTGTTGTAACAATGCTTCTTGGCAATAAATCTTATACCGTTGGAAAGCCTGTTTATTTCCCTTTTAAATGGTGCCACATTTGTAAGGAACATGCATTTGTGGGATGAGCAGCAGAGCTGAGTATGTGGGTTGCGCCCATGAAAAATTTGCCAAATCTTCTCTGCCAATGCCAAACAGCTTATTCTGCTGTTGCTATTGACTCTTGTTTTGAGCTTCTGGTACCCCCAGGTGCTGACAAGAATGGGATGCCATCCCACAACAGTGTGTGACCAGGCTGGTGACCAGCATGAGGAGGAGGTGCCAGGCTGTTGTGGCTGTGTATGGTTCTTCCACACGCTACTGTGGCTCCTGTTTATTAAATGAATAAATTGTTAAATTGCCAATATGTCTCGTTTCTTCAGACTTCAATCATCCAATCCACCAAACAACACCGAACAAGAGTCAACAGCAGAATAAGCTGTTTGGCATTGGCAGAGAAGATTTGGCAAAATTTTCATGGGCGCAACCCATATACTCAGCTCTGCTGCTCATCCCACAAATGCATGTTCCTTACAAATGTGGCACCATTTAAAAGGGAAATAAACAGGCTTTCCAACGGTATAAGATTTATTGCCAAGAAGCATTGTTACAACAAAGAAATAATCTACCAAACACAAATTTCCTTACTTTTTGTGCTATGTTTATATGCTCCAGAGAGGCTGCTTGACCCACTGAGTTACTCCAGCACTTTGTGCCTAAATGACAATAGACAATAGACAATAGGTGCAGGAGGAGACCATTTGGCCCTTCGAGCCAGCACCGCCATTCAATGTGATCATGGCTGATCATTCACAATCAGTACCCCGTTCCTGCCTTCTCCCCATACCCCCTGACTCCGCTATCCTTAAGAGCTCTATCTAGCTCTCTCTTGAATGCATTCAGAGAATTGGCCTCCACTGCCTTCTGAGGCCGAGAATTCTGAAATGAGTTAATAAGTTGTTTTTCTGGTGGAAATTAATAATAATTCAATGATAACTACAGGAGAGACCTACTCCAAATTTCAGTAATGTTGATGGAATTCAAAAGTGTGACCAGAAAGGTGGAGATTAGGAAACCAGCAATACCAGTTTGCATTTTGCCCGTAACATTTTTTCTTCTCTTTATGGAGTTTAGAAGGATGAGAGGGAAACTTATAGAAACATATAAAATTATAAAAGAACTGGACAAGTTAGATGCAGGAAAAATGTTCCCAATGTGGGGCGTGTCCAGAACCAGGGGCCACAGTCTTAGAATAAAGGGGAAGCCATTTAAAACTGAGGTGAGAAGGAACTTTTTCACCCAGAGAGTTGTGAATTTGTGGAATTCTCTGCCACAGAGGGCAGTGGTGGCCAAAACACTGGATGGATTTAAGAGAGAGTTAGATAGAGCTCTAGGGGCTAGTGGAATCAAGGGGTATGGGGAGAAGGCAGGCACGGGTTACTGATTGTGGATGATCAGCCATGATCACAATGAACGGCGGTGCTGGCTCGAAGGGCCGAATGGTCTCCTCCTGTACCTATTTTCTATGTTTCTATTCCTTTTTATTCCGTTATTATGTAAGTTTAAATGCTTACTCATGTGTAAAAGCAAATAGCTTTTGTTGTGTTTTTCCAGTCGTCACATGTCAAGCTGCTCAACTTCGACGTCAAAGGGAATTCATATTCAAAGAAACGCTAGTAAGTTGAGCTGCCAAACTCTTGCTACTTTGAGTCTGAATTATGACTCTTCCTTGGTAGCCCAAGGCCAAGGCAGGTTTATTATGCTGATGCAAAACCTTGGGTTGCAGGAGATAATCCAGTTTCAGCAACATCAATTATGCACCTTTGTTGAAAGGCTTAAATGCCTTGGATCTTTGTTAATTATTTACCACACATTGCCGCATTTTCAAGGTGGCATCAGCTTATAATTACTAAAAATATTATTTTATAGTTATCACTTCTCTCTCCACAAAATTAAACAAAAAGGAAGTTAAGCATTTTGCTTAAAAATGCAACGCACTAAAAAAAAAAAAAAACTTCAGTTTTTCACCTTAATATAATTTCACATTAAAAATTTACAGACAGCTCTTTTTACAGAGAGGAAAATGTGTGTGTATTTTGGTAGCTGTCAGTGAATTCAGTGTTCAGAAGGGCGAACGTTTATTTTATAACATACTAAAGCCTTTAGGAAGCTTTTAATCATCTCACTGGGACCCCTGAGACTTAGCAAATGTATGAAACTTGTATTTTACTTGATTATACATAACTTGTATTTCAGACATGCTAGGTATAATTGGATAGATTTTGAATTAACCATGCAACTTTCAACCCATTTTTTGCCATTGATAGAATGTTTTAGATTGTTTTCTAATACAGAACGTTAGACTATTGTTGCACGAAGGAACTGCAGATGTTGGTTTAAACCGAAGATAGACACCAATTAATGAAAGGTGTGCAAACAGGTGACGTTGATAAAGGAAACAGGCCATTGTTAGCCGTGTTCCAGGTGAGTACAGGAACCTAGTGCGACTTGGGTAGGGGAGGGATGGAGACAGAGGGAGTGTTAACCCTTGAAGGGTCTCGACCCGAAACGTCACCCATTCCTTCTCTCCCGAGATGCTGCCTGACCCGCTGAGTTACTCCAGCATTTTGTGTCTCCCTTCGATTTAAACCAGCATCTGCAGTTTTTTTCCCTCCACTGGGGTGTAAGCTGCCCAAAAGTGAGATGCTGTTCCTCCAATTTCCGTTAGGCCTCACTCTGGCAATGGAGGAGGCCCAGGATGGAAAGGTCAGTGTGGGAATGGGAGGGGGGGATTCAATTGTTTGGCAATCGGGATATCAGGTAGGTCCGGGCGGACCGAGTTGTTGATATTGTTGACATCCCAAGTTAATTTCTTTGAGGCCTGATGCTTTGCAATGGAGAAACATTGCCTCTCTACTCCGCATATTGGTCAAGAAATTCCAGTTGCTCGCAGGTTTCCTTTTATGCCTGGTTTGAATGCTGCCCGGCAAATTGTAGGAGGCAGTCTCCTTTCTGTAGCTGGATACTCATGGAATGTTGGAGCTTGGCTGGCTCCTGCACCGAACCAGTTAACAAATAAACTTTGAGAAAGGAGAACGGTTTTGCTTTGAGTCTTGCTTTGCCTTGCTATTGAGGGCGTACAGCGTAGGTTTACTAGGTTAATTCCCGGAATGGTGGGACTATCATATGTTGAAAGACTGGAGCGACTAGGCTGGACACTGAATTTAGAAGGATGAGAGGAGATCTTATCGAAACGTATAAGATTATTAAGGGGTTGGACACGTTAGAGACAGGAAACATGTTCCCAATGTTGGCGGAGTCCAGAACAAGGGGCCACAGTTTAAGAATAAGGGGTAGGCCATTTAGAATTGAGATGAGGAAAAACTTTTTCAGTCAGAGAGTTGTGAGTCTGCGGAATTCTCTGCCTCAGAAGGCAGTGGAGGCCAATTCTCTGAATGCATTCAAGAGAGAGCTGGATAGAGCTCTTAAGGATAGTGGAGTCAGGGGGTATGGGGAGAAGGCAGGAACGGGGTACTGATTGAGAATGATCTGCCATAATCACATTGAATGGCGGTGCTGGCTCGAAGGGCTGAATGGTCTCCTCCTGCACCTATTGTCTATTGTCTAACCTACGCTGCACTCCCTCAATAGTAAGAATGTCCTTCCTCAAATTTGGAGACCAAAACTGCACACAGTACTCCAGGTGTGGTCTCACTAGGGCCCTGTACAACTGCAGAAGGACCTCTTTGCTCCTTTACTCTACTCCTCTTGTCACAAAGGCCAACAATTCGCATTGCATATCCTCTTCAAGGGAATATCTTCCTATGAATTTGTTGGTAAAATGACTTGCTTATAATTGCTGTCAATTCTCCTGTGTTCTTGCTCATAATATGTCCTCTTTGTCAAATGCACGGAATGTCTGATCAATTCAGGCTTCACTTTCACCCGTCACCTTTCTGTGTTATGTGGTTTACTATGTGGAGCAAGCACATTGAAGAAAAGCTGAATGGCGAATCTGACCCCATGGAAGCAAAGGAACAGGAACAGGTCAGCCGATTTTCTAACCATGTAACTTTAATTAGCGAGGCACGAGACACTGCAGACGCTGATAGCATGGGCTTTGAGTTTCCCCAGCAACTTTAATTAGCTGTCCTTTACGAGGTGCTATTGCAAATGGCTTCTGAATGTCTCTGTTACAGCAGTCATTTACATTGCCCTTTTCCAAAACCTTATTCAGGTTGATCAGTCATGGTATTCTCCTAACAGTTCCGAACTGTTCACCTGAAAATTCTCAATGCGCCCGCTAACGAAATGCGAAATAAATATTGACAACAGATGTCAGGCTAACAAGTTTATTATTTGCAGGTTTCCCTTTCTTTAGTTTAGTTTAGTTTAGTTTAGAGATACAGCGCGGAAACAGGCCCTTTCGGCCCACCGGGTCCGCTCCAACCAGCGATCCCCGCACACTAACACTATCCTACAGAAAATCCACTAGGGACAATTTTTGCATTTACCAAGCCAATTTACCTACAAACCTGTACGTCTTTGGAGTGTGGGAGGAAACCGAAGATCCCGGAGAAAACCCACGCAGGTCACGGGGAGAATGTATAAACTCCATACAGACAGCACCCGTAGTCGGGATCGAACCCGGGTCTCCGGTGCTGCATTCGCTGTAAGGCAGCAACTCTACCGCTGCGCCACCGTGCCGCCCAAATAGCCCTTTCTCATCTTTCCCAAATAGCAGGTTGACAATACGAATCTTTCGGCCAAACGAGGAAGGGTTTAATTGGAATGGAAGAAATTGGCGCAGAATGGGCCACGTGCCCCCTGGCATCTGCTTTGCTCTTGAATAAGATCACAGTCAATCTTTTGTACCTCAGCACCACTTCTCTGTGAATTGACCTCCACTGCCCTCTGTGGCAGAGTGTTCCACAGATTCACAACTCTCTGGGTGAAAAAGTTTTTCCTCATCTCAGTCCTAAATGGCCTACTCCTTATTCTTAATCTGTGACCCCTGGTTCTGAACTCCAACATCGGGAACATTGTTCCTGCATCTACCCTGTCCAATCTTCTAAGAATTGTATACGTTTCTATAAGATCCCCTCCCATCCTTCTAAATTCCAGTGAATACAAGCCCAGTCGACCCAATCTTTCATCATGCGCCATCCCCGAGAATTAACCTGGTGAACCTACGCTGCACTCCCTTAATAGTTAATGTCCTTCCTCAAATTAGGAGACCAAAATTGCACACAATACTCTAGGTGCGGTCTCACCAGGACCCCGTCCAACTGCAGTAGGACCTCCTTGCTCCTAAACTCAAATCCTCTCGCAATGAAGGCCAACATGCCATTGGCTTTCTTCACTGCCTGCTGCATCTGCACGCTTACTTTCGGTGACTGATGTACAAGCACACCCAGGTCTCATTGCACCTCCCCTTCTCCGAATCTGACACCATTCAGATAATAATCTGCCCTCCTCTTCTTGCCACCAAAGTGGATAAACTCACATTTATCCACATTATACTGCATCTGCCATGCTTCTGCCCACTCACCCAACCTATCCAAGTCACCCTGCAGCCTCATAACACTCATCGCAGCTCACACTGCCACCCAGCTTTGTGTCATCCGCAAACTTGGAGATGTCACACTTAATTCCCTTGTCTAAATCGTTAATATATATTGCAAACAACTGGGGTCCCAGCACCGAGCCTTGCGGCACCCCACTAGCCATGATCACTTATAGAACCCATATGCCTCTCGTCTCCAAAATACATTCCGGCTGTGAACAATTTGCCCCAAACATCAGTCTATTTTAACGATTGTTTCATTAAAAATGTTGGAAGCACAGAGATAAACAGCCACTCCCTGTCAGTATAACATTAATGGACCAGAATAAAATAAACATGTGCATTATCCATGTCTGGTAAGCAATTTATTACATGCTGAGCACAATACCATCATTATATTCTCAAGGATATGATGACAGACTTCCACAAACACTTAGGCATTATGTTCATACATTTTTTTGATGTATAGTGGAACGTGTGATAATGAAATCTTATTTGCCACAGCATTTCAGTGTGTCAGGAAGCAGCTGATTGAATCAAGCATGAATCATGAGACAGATATTAAATCAAAGGGAGATGGAGATGGCAGAACTATATCAACACTTACAGAGCAAAGACAACTCACTTAAGGCTGCAGTCTCACATATTACCTTCATGCACAGTACATCCCTTTATAAGGATGAAATAGAAATAGGAAATGACAATGGAATGTTGGCCTTCATAACAAGAGGAGTTGAGTATAGGAGCAAAGAGGTCCTTCTACAGTTGTACCGGGCCCTGGTGAGACCGCACCTGGAATACTATGTGCAGTTTTGGTCTCCAAATTTGAGGAAGGATATTCTTGCTATTGAGGGCGTGCAGCGTAGGTTTACTAGGTAAATTCCCGGAATGGCGGGACTGTCGTATGTTGAAAGGCTGGAGCGACTAGGCTTGTATACACTGGAATTTAGAAAGATGAGAGGGGATCTTATCGAAACATATAAGATTATTAAGGGGTTGGACACGTTAGAGGCAGGAAACGTGTTCCCAATGTTGGGGGAGTCCAGAACAAGGGGCCACAGTTTAAGAATAAGGGGTAGGCCATTTAGAACTGAGATGAGGAAAAACTTTTTCAGTCAGAGAGTTGTGAATCTGTGGAATTCTCTGCCTCTGAATGCATTCAAGAGAGAGCTAGATAGAGCTCTTAAGGATAGCGGAGTCAGGGGGGTATGGGGAGAAGGCAGGAACGGGGTACTGATTGAGAATGATCAGCCATGATCACATTGAATGGTGGTGCTGGCTCGAAGGGCCGAATGGCCTCCTCCTACACCTATTGTCTATTGTTGATTCTGGATTTGTACATATTGACTGTCTGTGTTTGGTTCTGGTATAACCGGTATCTGTTCTTCTTTAGTTGTTCATAAATAAGTGAAATAACATTGCTATGTGCTATTATTGTTATTTGAACTTAAAATAATAATGTTAAAAACAGTATTTTAAAATTTCCCCCTTTAGTCGGGTTGCTTTATTGTGGTAGAAGTGCAAACTCAAATTACTGAACAAAACAGGGAGGGGGTAAATTTGCCTTCGAAAAGTTGCAAAGGGGTAAAACGGGACGAGAAAGGTTGGGAACCCCTGGCGTAGACAGCATCCAAGGTCAGGAATGAGCCCACGTTACAGGCCCTGTGGAGAAGCAGTGTCAGGGGCTCTGCCATTGTTCCTCCTTGTCTACGTCCTGCAACACTGAATCTCCCTTTCTAACAGCAGCAACTGGGTGGTGCAGCGTTAGAGCTACTGCCTCACAGCGCCAAGGACCTGGGATCAATCCAGACTAAGGGTGCTGTTTGCACAGAGTTTGTACGTTCTGCATGAGTGCAAGGTGGTGTTAGTGCGCAGAGATTGCTGGCCGGTGTGGATGTGGTGGGCCGAAGGGCCTGTTTCCGAGCTGTATCTTTAAACTAAACCAAACTAAACTAAACTGTATTTTCCACCCTTTCACATTCACACTATGACCGTTTTGACTACTGTTCGACAGAAGTGGTCATGCCTCTGATTAAAGGTGTACAACATAGATAGAGCTCTTAACGATAGCGGAGTCAGGGGTGTGGGGAGAGGGCAGGAACTGATTGAGAATGATCAGCCATGATCACATTGAATGGCAGTGCTGGCTCGAAGGGCCGAATGGCCTACTCCTGCACTTATTGTCTATTGTCTATAAAATCCCCCAAAATATCATTCCCTCAGCTCAATCAACTCCAACCCCTTGCTTAAAGTTGGCCTGTCAAACCCAAGTACCTATCACTCAAACATTTGTGAGTCAATTATATCCTTCATCTATCGAAGGTGGAGTAAGTGCAGGAAAGATTCACAAGGATGTTGCCCAGATTGGAGAGTGGATGGATACGCTGGGATTGTTTTCCTTGCAGTGAAGGAGGCTGAGAGGTGACCCTCCAGAGGTATATGAAATCATGAGAGGCATGGATGGTCTTTTTCCCGGGGTAGGATATCGGTTTAAGGTGAGAAGGGAAGGATTTAAAGGGCCCCTGAGGGGGAGCGTTTCACAAGGAAGATGGCGGACGTATGGAACAAGCTGTCGGAGGAAGTGGTAGAGGTGAGTATAAGTATGACAATAGACAATAGGTGCAGGAGGAGGCCATTCGGCCCTTCGAGCCAGCACCGCTATTCAATGTGATCATGGCTGATCACTCTCAATCAGTACCTCATTCCTGCCTTCTCTCTATACCCCCTGACTCCGCTATCCTTAAGAGCTCTATCTAGCTCTCTCTTGAATGCATTCAGAGAATTGGCCTCCACTGCCTTCTGAGGCAGAGAATTCCACAGATTCACAACTCTCTGACTGAAAAAGTTTTTCCTCATCTCCGTTCTAAACGGCCTACCCGTTATTCTTAAACTGTGGCCCCTTGTTCTGGACTCCCCCAACATTGGGAACATGTTTCCTGCCTCTAACGTGTCCAACCCCTTAATAATCTTATACGTTTCAATAAGATCCCCTGTCATCTTTCTAAATTCCAGAGTGTACAAGCCCAGTCGCTCCAGTCTTTCAACATATGACAGTCCTGCCGTTCCGGGAATTAACATCGTGAAACGACGCTGTACTCCTTCAATAGTAAGAATGTCCTTCCTCAAATTTGGAGACCAAAACTGCACACATTACTGAGTGAATGTTTGCTCATTGTCCTTTTTCTAGAACTAAATAGGATAGTTTCAGAATAATTGATCATCCACTCTGGGTAGAGATTGAGAAAGCAGAGAGTCGTGAATGTTGGAATTTTCTGCCCCGGAAAGTTATGGAGGCAGAGTCATTGAATGCGTTCAATGAGGAGACTGACGGATATTGGAACTGTGGGGAGTCAAGGAGTATGAGGGGAAAGAGGTGTTGAGATCGAGTCAGAATCAGTCACAAAGCTATTGGACGGAAGAGCAGGCTCAAGGGATAGTATGACCGGCTCCAGCCTTGCTTCGGGCATTTTACATGTGGGTTTTTGTGGCTTTCATCATGATCGCCACTTTTATAGAATTTCTAGCTCCAGATATTTTTTCTGCAGACGCACATCCAAACTCAATGCACTCTCTGCAAGCTGCAAGGATGGATCACACTTCATGGTGCCGGGCGGCACGGTAGCGCAGCGGTAGAGTTGCTGCTTTACAGCGAATGCAGCGCCGGAGACTCAGGTTCGATCCTGACTACGGGTGCTGCACTGTAAGGAGTTTGTACGTTCTCCCCGTGACCTGCGTGGGTTTTCTCCGAGATCTTCGGTTTCCTCCCACACTCCAAAGACGTACAGGTATGTAGGTTAATTGGCTGGGTAAATGTAAAAATTGTCCCTAGTGGGTGTAGGATAGTGTTAGTGTATGGGGATCGCTGGGCGGCACGGACTTGGTGGGCCGCAAAGGCCTGTTTCCGGCTGTATATATATGATATGATATGATATGATATGATATGGTATTATGTTATAAAACCCATTTTGTCAGGGGGAAAAGGAGCATAGACATTAGAGATATTTAGATTCGCAACAGCAAAGTTACATCTTCCACAGGATTTTCAAAAACAAGGTCTTGTTAATAGTTACAAGTTAATTTTTTTATTGCAAACTAAAAGTATTAGTTTAGTTTATTGTCACGTGTACCGACCAAGGTACAGTGAAAAGCTTTTGTTGGGCGCTATCCAGTCAGCGGAAGACCATACATGATTACAATCGAGCCATTTACAGTGTATAGATAGACAATAGACAATAGGTGCAGGAGGAGGCCATTCGGTCCTTCGAGCCAGCACCACCATTCAATGTGATCATGGCTGATCATTCTCAATCAGTACCCCGTTCCTGCCTTCCCCCCATACCCCCTGACTCCGCTATCCTTAAGAGCTCTATCTAGCTCTCTCTTGAATGCATTCAGAGACTTGGCCTCCAAATGCATTCAAGAGAGGACTAGATAGAGCTCTTAAGGATACATGACAAGGTCATAAGGTCACAAGGTCATGTGATAGGAGCAGAATGAGGCCATTCGGCCTATCAAGTCTACTCCCCCATTCAATCATGACTGACCTATCTCACCCTCCTAACCCCATTCTCCTGCCTTCTCCTCATAACCCCTGACACCCGTACTAATCAAGAATCTATCTGTCTCTGCCTTAAAAATATCCATTGACGTGGTCTCCACAGCCTTCTGTGGCAATGAATTCCACCGATTCACCACCCTCTGATTAAAGTAATTTCTCCTATTCTTGCTATTGAGGGCGTGCAGCGTAGGTTTACCAGGTTAATTCCCGGAATGGCGGGACTGTCATATGTTGAAAGACTGGAGCGGCCAGGCTTGTATACGCTGGAATTTAGAAGGATGAGAGGAGATCTTATCGAAACATAAAAGATTATTAAAGGGTTGGACACGTTAGAGGCAGGAAACATGTTCCCAATGTTGGGGGAGTCCAGAACCAGGGGCCACAGTTTAAGAATAAGGGGGAGGTCATTTAGAACGGAGATGAGGAAAAACGTTTTCAGTCAGAGAGTTGTAAATCTGTGGAATTCACTGCGTCAGAAGGCAGTGGAGGCCAATTCTCTGAATGCATTCAAGAGAGAGCTAGATAGAGCTCTTAAGGATAGCGGAGTCAGGGGGTATGGGGAGAGGGCAGGAACGGGGTACTGATTGTGAATGATCAGCTATGATCACATTAAATGGTGGTGCTGGCTCGAAGGACCGAATGGCCTCCTCCTGCACCTATTGTCTATTGTCTATTGTCCTCCTCATCTTCTTCCCAAAGAAACACTTTAATTCTGAGGCTGTGATGTCTGGTTCTAGACTCTCCCACTAGTACAACCATCCTCTCCATATCCACTCTATCTGACACCGAAGAAAAACCTATTTAAACTGTAAGCATTTTTTTTTGCTACATGTATTTGTATCCTTGCACGCATAATTCTACATTGTTAAGGTGGGATACTTTGATCAAAGCAGGACATAAATGGGACACAATCTTAAATGGCAGGTGAAATACTTGATTTCACTCGACCTGTAATACTGATTGCCAATGAGGCCAACATTTAAAGCCCGTTGGGATGACTAATGACCACATTTATTTTTCACAGCTTGATATCTACAGCGTTATAAAAACAAATCTGATGTATAAAAAAATCCAAGTGCTGAGCGAGACTGCTAACGCATAACACGGAGAAAAGCTAGTAAATTCTTTCCACTTGTTTTACCAGAAACATTCGAGCAATTCAAATTTTTATTTTAAAGGTTGCTTCGAGTCCATTCCAGTTGTGAAAATAAATTCTGCTTCATAAGTTACCAAATTGTACAAAGCAGTTACTGCAAAACTAATGTTGTATCCAAAGGGAAAAAGAGACTCGAAATGGCAGGGGGACATGGTAATAGGAGATTTTCCCTCCACAATTGCCACTTCCCGATGAAGCTGATCAGCCATGACATTAGAAAATATACTGCGATCACCCAGCCGGAATCTCACTGCCACCTGAAAATGCTCCCAACTTTGGATTTTGCAACGATCCTTCTGACATCAATTTTGTACGTGTACATCAAAATGCCATTTAGAAAATGCTTGCAAACTGGGCTGCATTCAGCTTGAAGTCGGAGCCAATGCAGGAAGGGTCCCTTGAGGTACCTTTTGATTGTTCACACTAAACCATTGGTTGCGTTAGAGGCAGGAAACATGTTCCCGATGTTGGGGGGAGTCCAGAACCAGGGGGCACAGTTTAAGAATAAGGGGTAGGCCATTTCGAACGGAGATGAGGAAACACTTTTTCAGTCAGGGAGTTGTAAATCTGTGAAATTCTCTGCCTCAGAAGGCAGTGGAGGCCAATTCTCTGGATGCTTTCAAGAGAGAGCTAGATAGAGCTCTTAATGATAGCGGAGTCAGGGGGTATGGGGAGAAGGCAGGAACGGGGTACTGATTGTGGATGATCAGCCATGATCACATTGAATGGCGGTGCTGGCTCGAAGGGCCGAATGGCCTCCTCCTGCACCTATTGTCTATTGTCTATAAATCAATGAGATGCCTATTATGCTGAGTTCGATTCCATTGGACACTTATATTGTCTTTAGATACATGAAAGTTCAGAGTCTAGAGGAGAGAAGTTTGCCACTGATAATCAACGCAGAAATAGACACAAAATGTTGCAGTGACTGGAGCAGGCATCTCTGGAGAGAAAGAATGGGTGACAATTCAGGTCAAGACCCTTGTTCAGACCCGACCCGAAACATCACACACTCCTTCTATCCAGAGATGCTGCCTGAGTTACTCCAGCATTTTGTATCTATCTTGACGTGTAAACCCGCATCTGCAGTTCCTTCCTACGCATTTTGATGCAGAACCGTTTGGTTTAGGAAGAGGATCTTTTTTTTTCCGTATTGAACGTAAATCAAACAAAACCCGTGGCAACTGTAATAGGGGGCAGCATTGGGAATTGAGTTGGGACCGAATTGCTCTGCTGAAAATGAAAAATATAATAAAAATGAAATGTTCACGTGCAATGAGTGACACAAATTTTCTTACAAACAGTTGACCAAATAGCTGAGAGAAAACAGGTATTTGATTGGGATGTATCAAAGGTTCTCCGTGGTGACTTGAAAGGAATGTGTGATACAGTCTCTCTTGAAAAATCACAATGAATTGCATAAATAGCTTAGTCATCTAGTATAGACAATAGACAATAGACAATAGGTGCAGGAGGAGGCCATTCGGCCCTTCGAGCCAGCACCGCCATTCAATGTGATCATGGCTGATCATTCTCAATCAGTACCCCGTTCCTGCCTTCTCCCCATACCCCCTGACTCCGCTATCCTTAAGAGCTCTATCTAGCTCTCTCTTGAATGTATTCAAAGAATTGGCCTCCACTGCCTTCTGAGGCAGAGATTTACACAGATTCACGACTTTCTGCCTGAAAATGTTTTTCCTCATCTCCGTTCTAAATGGCCCACCCCTTATTCTTAAACTGTGGCCCCTTGTTCTGGACTCCCCCAACATTGGGAACATGTTTCCTGCCTCTAACGTGTCCAACCCCTTAATAATCTTATACGTTTCAATAAGATCCCCTCTCATCCTTCTAAATTCCAGTGTATACAAGCCCAGTCGCTCCAGTCCCTCAACACATGACAGTCCCACCATTCCGGGAATTAACCTAATAAACGCCCTCAATAGCAAGAATATCCTTCCTCAAATGTGGAGACCAAAACTGCACACAGTACTCCAGGTGCGGTCTCACTAGGGCCCTGTACAACTGCAGAAGGACCTCTTTGCTCCTATACTCAACTCCTCTTGTTATGAAGGCCAACATTCCATTGGCTTTCTTCACTGCCTGCTGTACCTGCATGCTTCCTTTCAGTGACTGATGCACTAGGACACCCAGATCTCGTTGTACGTCCCCTTTTCCTATTCGCTAGTTTCCTTCTTTATATTTTACTATATTTATTTTCAGCTCTTGCTTGTCCAGCTCCAACTTCCCAATATTCCTGACTGCGGCCCACATTCATGTATCTGCTGCTGAACACTGAGGTTTCCAATCGACCCCAACTTTTGTTCCTCAAAAAGTGAACATTTTTTGTACTGTGTGCAGCTTTGGTCTCCAAACTTGAGGAAGGACATCCTTGCTATTGAGGGAGTGCAGCGTAGGTTCACCAGGTCAATTCCCGTGATGGCGGGACTGTCGAACGTTGAAAGACTGGAGCGACTGGGCTAGTACACGCTGGAATCAGCCATGATCACATTGGATGGCGGTGCTGGCTCGAAGGGCCGAATGGCCTACTCCTGCACCTATTGTCTATTGTCTATTGAATTTAGAAGGATGAGAGGGGATCTTATTGAAACATACAAGATTATTAAGGGATTGGACACGCTAGAGGAAGGAAACATGTTCCTGATGTTGGGGGAGTCCCGAACCGGGGGCCACAGTTTAAGAATAAGGGGTAGGCCATTCAGAACGGAGATGAGGAAAACCTTTTCACTCAGAGTTGTGAAGCTGTGGAATTCTCTGGCATCCTACGCAATGGTTTCCTGTCCAAGAAGAATTTAGCTGGTCCTTTATCTTTTTCACTCAGAGAGTTGTAAACCTGTGGAATTCTCTGCCTCAGAAGGCAGTGGAGGCCAATTCTCTGGATGCTTTCAGGAGAGAGTTAGATAGACAATAGACAATAAACAATAGACAATAGACAATAGGTGCAGGAGTAGGCCATTCAGCCCTTCGAGCCAGCACCGCCATTCAATGCGATCATGGCTGATCACTCTCAATCAGTACCCCGTTAATAGACAATAGACAATAGACAATAGGTGCAGGAGTAGAGCTCTTAATGATAGCGGAGTCAAGGGGATATGGGGAAAAGGCAGGAACGGGGTACTGATTGAGAATGATCAGCCATGATCACGGTGAATGGCGGTGAATGGCGGTGCTGGCTCGAAGGGCCGAATGGCCAACTCCTGCACCTATTATCTATTGTCTATTGCCTATTGTCTATTTTTCGCGTTATAAATCTCCCTTGTGTCACAGAATGCTAAAATGTGAACGGGCCTTTTAAAATAGTTTTTGTCGCGTTGATTAGTTGGATCGGGTGCTTTGCAGCTGTGTTTGATCTCATTGCTGGCTGAGCTCAGGTTGTCACACAGAAACAGCATGACGGATTATGTAAAGCATATGTAAGACGTGGTGTGTTGAAAGTTGCCGTTAAATCATTAACACTATCAACAACAGTCTGATGTACGGAATAATGGAACCTGACCAACTGTGGGCCTGTGGAATGAGGCAGAAAATTAGATTACTGCCCAATTGCAATGCTGCAATGTAAATATCCATTTAGAAATTGTAAAAAAGTCGTTGCTGCCTTTCTCGGGAAATATGGATTAATTAAAGTGCATCTCACTGAGAAGCTTGGGCTGAGAATCATGGATTAAAATGTGGTCGGCTGCAAACTACCGCCAAAGTGAGAAATGATTTAAACGCCAAGGCCTGGGAACCAGATGAAAGGTGCAGATTGTGAATGGATTTCTAACCAGTTTAATGTCAGAGGGGGGATCCATTTTTTTTTAATACTTTCGGCCAAGTGCTCAGTGATGAGAGGATGTGGTGAGACTACGGTTATTGACAGACAAGTGACAACAATAAAGGCTGCTTCATAAAAAACGCCTGTCTAGGTTTAGAGTGGTGCAATTTTGAGACTTCGCACAAATTTAAACATTTATCAGCAAATGGACAGATGCCCAATGTTTTAGCTTTTGCAATTACAACCCTCGGGATATGTTTTCTCCCCCAATACCTTTATTGTCTCGACCCTGGCTCTCCCACACAACAGACATCATGACAATACGATGTGTAGGAAAATAACAGCAGATGCTGGTACAAATCGAAGATATCACAAAATGCTGGAGTAACTCAGCGGGTCAGGCAACATCTCTGGAGAGAAGGAATTATCTGAATGGTGGCCGATTAGGAGAAGGGGAGATGCAACGAGACCTGGGTGTCGTGGTACACCAGTCATTGAAAGTATGCATGCAGGTGCAGCAGGCAGTGAAGAAAGTGAATGGTATGTTGGCATTCATAGCGAGGGGATTTGAGTATAGGAGCAGGGAGGTTCTGCTGCAGTTGTACAGGGCATTGGTGAGACCACACCTGGAGTATTGCGTACAGTTTTAGTCTCCTAATCTGAGGAAAGACATTCTTGCCATAGAGGGAGTACAGAGAAGGTTCACCAGATTGATTCCTGGGATGGCAGGACTTTCATATGAAGAAAGACTGGATAGACTCGGCTTGTACTCGCTGGAATTTAGAAGATTGAGGGGGGATCTTATAGAAACTTGCAAAATTCTTAAGGGGTTGGACAGGCTAGATGCAGGAAGATTGTTCCCGATGTTGGGGAAGTCCAGAACAAGGGGTCACAGTTTAAGGATAAGGGGGAAGTCTTTTAGGACCGAGATGAGAACGTTTTTTTTCACACAGAGAGTGGTGAATCTGTGGAATTCTCTGCCACAGAAGGTAGTTGAGGCCAGTTCATTGGCTATATTTAAGAGGGTGTTAGATGTGGCCCTTGTGGCTAAAGGGATCAGGGGGTATGGAGAGAAGGCAGGTACGGGATACTGAGTTGGATGATCAGCCATGATCATATTGAATGGCGGTGCAGGCTCGAAGGGCCGAATGGCCTATTCCTGCACCTATTTTCTATGAATGGGTGACGTTTCGGGTCGAGACCCTTCTTCAGACTGATGTCACGGGAGGGGGCAGGACAAAGACAGGATGTAGTCGGAGATAGGAAGACAGTGGGAGAACTGATCGTCTGACTGATTAAGTAACCCTTGCTTTCTCTCTCTCTCTCTCTCTCTCTCCATCCCTCCCCGTCCTAATTCCCTGACCAGTCTGATTGTCCTCCTGATTAAATTTTATCTTTGTATGCTGCGTTGTCACCTTCCCCTGATTAACAATGATCTATTCCACAATATTATTATCCTAAACTTAAATCAGTTTCAGTTCAGTTTAGTACCGATATATAGTGAAAAGCTTTTGTTTGCGTGCTAACCAGCCAGCGGAAAGACAATACGTGATTACAATCGAACCAGACATGATAAGGGAATAACGTTTAGAGCAAGGTAAAGCCAGTAATGTCCAATCAAAGTTGGCCCAGGAGGTAGATAGTAGTTCAGGACTGCTCTCTGGTTGTGACAGGATGGTTCAGTGGCCTGATAACAGCTGGGAAGAAACTGTCCCTGAATCTGGACTGTCATATGTTGAAAGACTGGAGCGGCTAGGCTTGTATACACTGGAATTTAGAAGGATGAGAGGGGATCTTATCGAAACATAAAAGATTATTAAGGGGTTGGACACGTTAGAGGCAGGAAACATGTTGCCAATGTTGGGGGAGTCCAGAACCAGGGGCCACAGTTTAAGAATAAGGAGTAGGCCATTTAGAGCGGAGATGAGGAAAAACCTTTTCAGTCAGAGAGTTGTAAATCAGTGGAATTCACTGCCTCAGAAGACAGTGGTGACCAATTCTCTGAATGCATTCAAGAGAGAGAGCTAGATAGAGCTCTTAAGGATAGCGGAGTCAGGGGGTATGGGGAGAAGGCAGGAACGGGGTACTGATTGAGAATGATCAGCCATGATCACATTGAATGGTGGTGCTGGCTCGAAGGGCCGAATGGCCTACTCCTGCACCTATTGTCTATTGTCTATTCCATTTCACAGGAAACATTTTTAACACATTCCCATTGTGGTCCCCCTTAGTGCTCGGCGGTCTCCCCATGCCGGGCCCTCCTTTATTTGTGGCACGGCAAGGATTAATTCAACCACAAGAAGCCGATATGTCCATCAGCATGAACAAGTGGTTGCAGCGTGCACATATTATAGAACAGTCATCTCTTCTGGAAACACAAAAGGCAAGATACAAGAGGTTATTTTGCAGATGGCACAAAAGCGTGTGGTTTTGTAGATAGTGAAGGTGGTGGCCAAAAATTGCAGCAGGATCTTGTTTGGTTCGGCAGGCGGGTTGATTATTTAATGCAGAGCAATGTGAGGTGTTGCATTTTGGGAAGTCTAACATGGGCAGGACCTACACAGAGAATGGTAGGGCTGTGGGGAGTGTCGTAGAGCAGAGGGATCTAGGAGTGCAGGTACATAGTTTGTTGAAAGTGGGTAGATAGGATGGTCAAAAAGGCTTTTGGCACATTGGCCTTCATCAGTCAGAGTATCGAGTATAGAAGTTGGGAGGTCACGTTGCAGTTGTATAAGACGTTGTTGAGGCCGCGCTTAGAGTGTTGTGCCCAGTTCCGGGCACGATGTTATGGAAAAGAGGTTGTCAAGCTGGAAAGGGTGCAAAAAAGATTTACGAGGATGTTGCCAGGACTCCTCGACTGCCTGAGCTATAAGGAAAGGTTGAGCAGGCTGGGACTCTATTTCTTGGAGCGCAGGAGGATGAGGGGCGATCTTATTGACAATAGACAATAGACAATAGGTGCAGGAGTAGGCCATTCGGCCATTCGGCACCAGCACCGCCATTCAATGTGAACATGGCTGATCATTCTCAATCAGTACCCCGTTCCTGCCTTCTCCCCATACCCCCTGACTCCGTTATCCTTCAGAGCTCTATCTAGCTCTCTCTTGAATGCATTCAGAGAATTGGCCTCCACTGCCTTCTGAGGCAGAGAATTCCACAGATTCACAACTCTGACTGAAAAAGTTTTTCCTCATCTCGGTTCTAAATGGTTTATTCTTAAACTGTGGCCCCTTGTTCTGGACTCCCCCAACATTGGGAACATGTTTCCTGCCTCTAACGTGTCCAACCCCTTAATAATCTTATATGTTTCGATAAGATCTCCTCTCATCCTTCTAAATTCCAGTGTATACAAGCCTAGTCGCTCCAGTCTTTCAACATATGACAGTCCTGCCATTCCGGGAATTAACCTAGTAAACCTACGCTGCACGCCCTCAACAGCAAGAATATCCTTCCTCAAATTTGGAGACCAAAACTGCACACAGTACTCCAGGTGCGGTCTCAGGTGCGGTCTCAATAGATCAGGTATACGCACAGTCTCTTGCCCAGTGTAGAGGAATCGAGAACCAGAGGACATAGGTTTAAGGTGAGGGGGGAAAGATTTATTAGGAATATGGGGGTAACTTTTTCACTCTAAGAGTGGTGGGTGTATGGAACGAGCTGCTGGAGGAGGTAGTTGAGGGAGGTACTGTTGCAAAGTTTAAGAAACATTTAGACAGGTACATGTATAGGACAGGCTTGGAGGGATATGGACCAAACGTGGGCAGGTGGGACGTGTAGATGGGACACGTTGGGTGCTGTGGGCAAGTTGGGTCAAAGAGCCTGTTTACATGCTGTATCACTCTCTGAATCTATGGCTTCCCAAAGCACAGTGAACATTAGTTCAGTTCAGTTTAGTTTATTGCCACGTGTACAGTGAAAAGCTTTTGTTGCGTGCTTATCCAGTCAGCAGAAACACAATACATGATTACAATCGAGCCATTTACAGTGTAGAGAGACATGATAAGGGAATAATGTTTAGTGCTCGGTAAAGCCAGCAAAGTCCGATTAAAGTTAGTCCACTGAAGGAGACGGTCGTTCAGGACTGTTCTGTAGTTGTGGTAAGATGATTCAGTTGGCTGATAACAGGTGGGATGAAACTGTCCCTGAATCTGGAGGTGTGCGTTCTCACACTTCTATACCTTTTGCCCGATGGCCTCCCCTTTATTCTAAGACTGTGGCCCTTGGTTCTGGACTCGCCCAACATGGGGAACATTTTTCCTGCATCTAGCTTGTCCAGTCCTTCTTATAATTTTATACGGCTCTATAAGATCCCCTCTCATCCTTCTGAACTCCAGCGAATACAAGCCTCGCCTTTTCAATCTTTCCTCATATGACAGTCCCGCCATCCCAGGGCATCAGTCTCGTGAACCTACGCTGCACTGCCTCAATTACAAGGATGTCCTTCCTCAAATTAGGAGACCATCATAAGCGATAGGAGCAGAATTAGGACATTCAGCCCATCGAGTCTACTCTGCCATTCAATTATGGCTGATCTATTAACCCCAGCCTCCTGCCTTCTCCCCATAACCCATTGACACCCGTACTAATCAACAAAACCAAATGTGGAAACGGGCCCTTCGGCCCAACTTGCTCACACCCACCCACACTAGTCCCACCTGCCCGCGTTTAGCCTATGTCCCTCTAAACCTGTCCTATCCATGTACCTGTCTAAATGTTTCTTAAACATTGGGATAGTCCCTGCCTCAACTACCTCCTCCGGCAGCTCGTTCCATACACCCACCAACCTTTGAGTGAAAAAGTTACCCCTCAGGTTCTCATTAAATCTTTCCCCCCCTACCATTAACCTATATAGTAATAATAATAAGAATGTAATTCGATCTGCTGAATTTAAATTAAATCCATAAAATTAAGCATTAAAGTTAAGAAAAATGCTATTGGTACCATTGATATTGATACCATTGTTTTGAAAACTAGCTGCAAACTATAAATATTATCATTGATTTGATTCATCATGTTCATTCAGAAAAGAAACATTTCACTCCAGCTGACGATCCATTGATCTGCAATGTTAGAGACCAACAGTGGTGCCCACAAATAAATTCACTCCAACTACGCTGTTAAAAACCGGAAGAATTTGCAGCATTTAAATTTTTATTCCAGGACTTTACCTGAGAGTGGTGCTTAAAAGTTTTTTTTTCATGGTAGCAAATGGATCAGGTAACATTTTTGTGATAATCTATTAGTGTACTGCACTTTTAATAGAATGTTACAAGAGTGCAACTGAAAATCCATAAGATTACAAAATTTGCTTAAATGTGTTAATAGGTTCATGGCTGTTGTGGGCCCCAGTGGGTTTTTTTTTAGTTGGTTGATTGATTAGTGCTGCAGGTCCTCCCAGCTCAGCCAAGGGATTTGCCTGTAAAACGCTGCCAAGGCTGTTACATAGGAATTTATCTTAATTAGATCTGAAAGACCTGCCACAGCAGAATAGTCACACCGATTAAAATGAAAAACAGGAGAAATTACTGATCAAATTAATCATAATGTCGGGTCACAGCTGTAGGTCTGATGTAATTTGCCACACCGGTGAGTTACATCGGTCAGAGGAGGGGAACGAGGGTTTGCTACACGCTGATACTGGCTCACGGCAGCTCACGAGAAGCTCCTACTCCTCTCAGACTTGCGGTGCGTGCTGACCCCAGAGCCTCAGGACTGGAACAAAATATGCCTGAACCAACTCCAACCTATTAGCCAAGCGATTTTGATATCAGTGTAATTTAACACCAGGTTTCTCATCCTCTTAATTATGCTGAAGCACAGGTTTACTTCGGGAAAAGTCGTAAGCTGGCGAACTGCGCGCGTCTACGTGACGCTTCGCTCGAGCTAATTCCTTCATTTACAGGGAGTTGGGGAAGAAACACATTGCCAAGGTGGCGGGGTGGAGCGATGGGAATAATTCCTCGCCCTTGCTTCAATTTTTGGATCCATCAAAACTATTTTGGTTACATGTTCCCAATGTTGGGGCGAGTCCAGAACCAGGGGCCACACAGTCTTAGAATAAAGGGGAGGCCATTTAAAACTGAGGTGAGAAGAAACCTTTTTCACCCAGAGAGTTGTGAATTTGTGGAATTCTCTGCCACAGAGGGCAGTGGAGGCCAAATCACTGGATGGATTGAGTTAGATAGAGCTCTAGGGGCTAGTGGAATCAAGGGATGTGGGGAGAAGGCAGGCACGGGTTATTGATTGTGGACGATTGCATCCGCTGCTCTAGATGTCAACTTCTTTACATCGGCGAAACCAGTCGCAGGCTCGGCGATCGTTTCGCTCAACACCTTCGCTCAGTCCGCCTTAACCAACCTGATCTCCCGGTGGCTGAGCACTTCAACTCCCCCTCCCACTCCCAGTCTGACCTTTCTGTCATGGGCCTCCTCCAGTGCCATAGTGAGGCCCACCGGAAATTGGAGGAACAGCACCTCATATTTCGCTTGGGCAGCTTGCAGGCCAGTGGTATGAACATTGACTTCTCCAACTTTAGATAGTTCCTCCGTCCCTCCCTTCCCCTCCCCCTTCCCAGTTCTCCCTCTATCTTCCTGTCTCCACCTATATCCTTCCTTTGTCCCGCCCCCCTGACATCAGTCTGAAGAAGGGTCTCGACCCGAAGCGTCACCCATTCCTTCTCTCCTGAGATGCTGCCTGACCTGCTGAGTTACTCCAGCATTTTGTGAATAAGTGGACGATCAGCCATAATCACAAGGAATGGCGGTGCTGGCTCGAAGGGCCGAATGGCCTCCTCCTGCATCTATTTTCTATGTTTCTATGTAATGCCTGATGATGCCCTGTTTTAGTTTAGAGATACAGCGTGGAAACAGGCCCCTTTGGCCCACCGGGTCCACGCCGACCAGCGATCCCCCCACATTAACACTATCCAACACCCACTAGGGACAATTTTTACATTTACCAAGCCAATTTACCTACATATCTGGTAGACGCAAAATGGCTGGAGCAACTCAGCGGGTCTGGCGGCATCTCGGGAGAGAAGGAATGGGTGACGTTTCGGATCGAGACCCTTCTTCAGACTAATGTCAGGGGAGGGGTTGGGACAAAGATAGGATGTAGTCGGAGACAGGAAGACTAGTGGGAGAACTGGGAAGGGGGAGGGGACAGAGAGGGGAAGCGGGGACTACCAAGTCAACGTTCATACCGCTGGGGTGTAAGTTGCCCGAGCGAAATATGAGGTACTGTTCCTCCAATTTGCGCTGGGCCTCGCTCTGACAATGGAGGAGGCCCAGGACAGAAAGGTCAGATTGGGAATGGGAGGGGGAGTTGAAGTGCTGAGCCACGGGGAGATCAGGTTGGTTTGAGGCGGAGTTGCCCCACCATTTTGTGTCTACCTTCGATTTAAAGCAGCATCTGCAGTATTTTCCCCCTACCTACATACCTGTACGTCTTTTAAAAGTCCGCTGCCAAATTTAAGAGAAACTGAGCGAGCCAGCCGTACTTAGGCACTGATCTATTTTGCCAGCCTCTGACTAACCGGTGATCGTTAAAAGAATTACTAGATCTGCTAATGAATAGTCCTTCACTTAACGAACTACTGAGAGGTCGGCACGGTGACGCAGCGGTAGAGTTGCTGCCTCACAGCGCCGGAGACCCGGGTTCCATCCTGACCACGGGTGCAGTCTGCGCAGAGCTTGTACGTTCTCCCCGTGACCGCGTGGGTTTTCTCCGAGATCTTTCCTTTTCTCCCACATTGGAGTTGGAGAGGCTAGATGCAGGAAGATTGTTCCCGATGTTGGGGAAGTCCAGAACCAGGGGTCACAGCTTAAGGATAAGGGGGGAGTCTTTTAGGACCGAGATGAGAAAACATTTCTTCACACAGAGAGTGGTGAGGCGGTGGAATTCTCTGCCACAGAAGGTAGTTGAGGCCAGTTCATTGGCTATATTTAAGAGGGAGTTAGATGTGGCCCTTGTGACTAAAGGGATCAGGGGGTATGGAGAGAAGACAGGTACGGGATACTGAGTTGGATGATCAGCCATGATCATATTGAATGGCGGTGCAGGCTCGAAAGGCCAAATGGCCTACTCCTGCACCTATTTTCTATGTTTCTATGTTTCTATTCCACAGATGTACAGGTTTGTAGGTTAATTGGCTTCGGTAAGAATTGTAAATTGTCCCCAGTGTGTCGGATAGTGTGAGTGTGCGGGGATCGCTGGTCGGTGCGGACCCGGTGGGCCGAAGGGCATGTTTCAGCGATGTATCTCTAAACTAAACTCAACTAACTATGGAGACAGAGATAAACAAGAGCATTACAGGCACACCCCCAGCAACCTCCTGAGTGCTACCAGGCTGCATTCATATCAGTCCAGTTAACGTTGAGACAGAGGTTCACCTGCACCTCCTCCAACCTCTTCTATTGCATCCGCTGCTCTAGATGTCAACTTCTTTACATCGGCGAAACCAAACGCAGGCTCGGCGATCGTTTCGCTCAACACCTTCGCTCAGTCCGCCTTAGCCAACCTGATCTCCCGGTGGCTGAGAACTTCAACTCCCCCTCCCACTCCCAGTCTGACCTTTCTGTCATGGGCCTCCTCCAGTGCCACAGTAAGGCCCACCGGAAATTGGAGGAACAGCACCTCATATTTCGCTTGGGCAGCTTGCAGCCCAGTGGTATGAACATCGACTTCTCCAACTTTAGATAGTTCCTCTGTCCCTCTCTTCCCCTCCCTCTTCCCAGTTCTCCCACTGTCTTCCTGTCTCCACCTATAATCTTCCTTTGTCCCGCCCCCCCTGACATCAGTCTGAAGAAGGGTCTCGACCCGAAACGTCACCCATTCCTTCTCTCCCGAGATGCTGCCTGACCTGCTGAGTTACTCCAGCATTTTGTGAATAAAAAGAATTTCATTGTTCTGTTTTGGGACATTCTATACACTAAAACTCTCGTTTGTTTGTTTGTTTGTTCCTGAACTACAGCCAGAACGGTACATGATAGCGTGACAATTTTAGGCCCACCTTACTCACCGTCGTCCCTTTGCTGCTAATGGAAGAAGTTTCATTGAAATTGGTGTTATATTTTTAAAGTTATTCACGTTTTAAAGTTTAAATCTATCTCCTAGGGAGGGAGGGGGAGGGACGGAGGGAGGGGGGAGGGAGGATAAGGGGGGGGGGTTGAGGGGGATGGAGTGGGGGGGATAGAGTGAGGGGGAGGGGAAGGGGGGAGGGGAAGTTGAGGGGGATGGAGTGGGGGAGGGGAAGGGGGAGGGAATGAGGGGGAGGGGAAGGGGTGAGGGCAAGAGGGTTGAGGGGGATGGATTGGGGGGAGGGGAAGGGAGGTTGAGGGGGATGGAGTGGAGGGAGGGGAAGGGGGAGGGGAAGGGGGGGCAAGGGGAAGGGAAGGGGGGAGGGGAGAGGGCAAGGGGGGTTGAGGGGGATGGAGTGGGGGGGGAAGGGAAGGAGGGGAGGGAGTGGGTGGAGTGAGGGGGAGGGGGGCGGGGAGAGGGGAGAGAAGGGGGAGAGAGGGAAGGGGGAAGGAGGGGGGAGGGGAAGGAGGGGGGAGGGGAAGGAGGGGGAGGGGAAGGAGGGGGAGGGGAAGGAGGGGGGGAGGGAGTGGGTGGAGTGAGGGGGAGGGGGGGCGGGGAGGGGGGCGGGGAGAGGGGAGAGGAGGGGGGAGGGAGGGGAGGGGGAAGGAGGGGGAGGGGAAGGAGGGGGGGAGGGAGTGGGTGGAGTGAGGGGGAGGGGAGAGGAGGGTTGGGGAGGGGGAGAGGGGAGGGTGGGAGAGGGAGGGGGGAGGGAGGGAGGGAGGGGGGGGGGAGGGAGGGAGGGGGGGGGGGAGGGAGGGAGGGGGGTGGAGGGAGGGAGAGGGGGGAGGAGAGGGAGAGGGGGGAGGAGAGGGTGCTGCACCAATGCAGGAGAGGTTTGGGCCCAACGGGTCCACTTGGTCTAGTATGACATTAAAACACTCTTGACTTGACTTGATTTCATGTACACCTCTTCAGCTCTGCATCAATGCTGTAAATTCTGGGGACACCCAGATTTGTGAGTTGCTTCAGAGCAACCTAATCGCCCTTTGCAGCCTGACAATTTCATGGAATTATAGCCCTGGCCCTCCCTCTTTGAAGTGATTCTTAGGTAGCCACCTTCAGTCACATGCTCCTATCATAATGGCTGCAGGATGCTGGAAGGTAATGAACACCCAAGTACTCATTTTCATCTGCACTTAACTCCCAAAGAGAACAAATGTACATCTGCACTTCATCTCAAGGAGGACAAATGTAACACAAGTAAAGACTTGTTCGGACTGCTCCCTGCCTTGATTGGGCGTTGGAAGCGCACTTCCAGTATTTGGCTTTCGAAGGAGAAGTGCATTTATATCGAAAGGAAAGGAAAAACCGCTGAGCTCTGGGGGAAAGAATAGATACGTGAGCTAATTGGATAGTTGTTACTAGGAGCCAGCCCACATATGATGGACTGAAGGAGTCAAGAATCCGCACAAGGCAGTAAAAAGCTGTAATCTGAGCAGTGCATGCTCATTCTTTAATTTGCTTTTATTAACAATGGGCATCACAGTTCTTCGCCCCGAGGCACCTGTGCAATCCTCAAGTCTCCAAGCTCCAGTTTGTGTGTGCATTAAACCTTTTTTTACGATCACAATGTCTGGTCACAATGGGCTGTTGCAGTGTGTGCAGTATGGATAAACTCATTACATATGAGATTGTTCCACTAAGTCTCCCAGACAGTGTCTGCGAACAGGGTTTTGGGTTCTGTACTTCACAGACCTCTTGGGGCCCCCTGCCATTATGACCAGTTTCCAAATGTGTTTTCCTATTTAACTCTTGGTGTGCTGGTATCATTTCGTTCAAAATTTATGTCATTTTTGCTCGGTATTGAAAATTGAATTGACACTGTGCCATCGAGTTTTAGAAACAAAGAACAATGGACGAATACTGATATGTTGTGTGTTCTGCCCCTGAAATTTAACGGGTCATGAAGAATTGTCTTAGACAATAGACAATAGACAATAGGTGCAGGAGTAGGCCATTCGGTCCTTTGAGCCAGCACCGCCATTCAATGTGATCATGGCTGATCATTCTCAATCAGTACCCCGTTCCTGCCTTCTCCCCATACCCCCTGACTCCGCTATCCTTAAGAGCTCCATCTCGCTCTCTCTTGAATGCATTCAGAGAATTGGCCTCCACTGCCTTCTGAGGCAGAGAATTCCACAGATTTACAACTCTCTGACTGAAAAGGTTTTTCCTCATCTCCGTTCTAAATGGCCTACCCCTTATTCTTAAACTGTTGGCCCCTGCTTCTGGACTACCCCAACATTGGGAACATGTTTCCTGCCTCTAACGTGTCCAATCCCTTAATAATCTAATACGTTTCGATAAGATCCCCTCTCATCCTTCTAAATTCCAGTGTATACAAACCTGAGTGTGCTGTGATACTGCTTGCTGCTCAGAGCAGTTTCTTACCACCCTGACTGCATTTTAGTAAATATCAGTTCAGCTTAAATTCAATGTCACAGAAAACAGAGAAACAGAGTCATTGTGGACAAGACTGCCCTGGTGCAATAAATACCCCTTAAAGGTCCTAAATATAAATACTTTGTACAATTTTTGCCTTGCATCTATTACTGCCTATATGCTGAGAAATAACTAAGGTATAACTAAGGTGTATAGTTTTGGTCTCCTAATTTGAGGAAGGACATCCTTGTAATTGAGGCAGTGCAGCGTAGGTTCACGAGATTGATCCCTGGGATGGTGGGACTGTCATATGAGGAAAGATCGAAAAGACTAGGCTTGTATTCACTGGAGTTTAGAAGGGCGGCACGGTAGCGCAGCGGTAGAGTTGCTGCTTTACAGCGAATGCAGCGCCGGAGACTCAGGTTCGATCCTGACTACGAGTGCTGCACTGTAAGGAGTTTGTACGTTCTCCCCGTGACCTGCGTGGGTTTTCTCCGAGATCTTCGGTTTCCTCCCACACTCCAAAGACGTACAGGTATGTAGGTTAATTGGCTGGGTAAATGTTTTTAAAAAAATTGTCCCTAGTGGGTGTAGGATAGTGTTAATGTGCGGGGATCGCTGGGCGGCACGGACTTGGTGGGCCGAAAAGGCCTGTTTCCGGCTGTATATATATGATATGATATGATATGATGAGAGGGGATCTTATAGAAACATATAAAATTATAAAAGGACTGGAGGAAAAGATGCAGGAAAAATGTTCCCAATGTTGGGGGAGTCTAGTACCTGGGGCCACAGTCTTAGAATAAAGGGGAGGCCGTTTAAAACTGAGGTGAGATGGAACTTTTTCACCCAGATAGTTGTGAATTTGTGGAATTCTCTGCCACAGAGGGCAGTGGAGGCCAAATCACTGGATGGATTTAAGAGATAGTTAGATAGAGCTCTAGGGGCTAGTGGAATCAAGGGAAATGGGGAGAAGGCAGGCACGGGTTACTGATTGTGGATGATCAGCCATGATCACAATGAATGGCGGTGCTGGCTCGAAGGGCCGAAGGGCTGAATGGCCTCCTCCTGCATCTATTTTCTATGTTTCTATGTTTCTATGTAATCTGTTGAATGACTAAATACACCAAGGCACTTGGCTTTTATTCTGCATCGTATGTAATAAACCTTTTCATATTTGGAGTAGCTGCACCCTTAGCGTCCTTAAGATGGTGGGTGACTGATC
>NC_135956.1:88087907-88335050 GCF_053455715.1 Rhinoraja longicauda
CTGCTGAATTATTCTATTCAATTAAACTCTTTCTTAGATTACAGATTTATTCAGATTTTTTTCCATCCAAATCGATTGTGAAAATTCGAAGCTGTAAATGGTCCCATCAGCAAGTCTCAATCAGCATTACTCAACCGCATCCTGCTATAACCGTACAAAAAGATGCTCAATGCTAATAAAACACAAAGTGCTGGAGTAACTCCGCAGGTTAGGCAGTATGTCTGAAAGCCATAGATGGATGACATTTCGGGTCAGGACCCGTCTTCAGATACGCGATGATCTTTAGCCACTCAAAATGACCTAATTAACCTAATCATCAACACCTTGGTAGGCACCTTACCATGCACAATTTGGCTGCTGCACTTCCCAACACTATAAAAGCATGTATTGGTAGCAAAATATTTGCCGTTACCCGAGTTGCTGCAAAACATGAGCTCGTTCCTGCTCTAATCATTGTTTTATCCATTTCAGGAACTACCCTGAATTCAGGCAGCAGAGTTTCATTTTAAGTTTGTCCTGTTCGAAAATCTTCAAGGAGTCATCATTAGGTGTTCCACATTGATTGTCACTTCCTCAAATGCAATTGTTCAGGCAGGATTTAAATTCATGTTGTTTGCTTGTTAGAACGGAGATGAAGAAAAACTTTTTCAGTCAGAGAGTTGTAAATCTGTGGAATTCTCTGCCTCAGATGGCAGTGGAGGCCAATTTTCCGGATGCTTTCAAGAGAGAGTTAGATAGAGCTCTTAATAGCGGATTCAGGGGGTATGGGGAGAGGGCAGGAACGGGATACTGATTGTGAATGATCAGCCATGATCACATTGAATGGCGGTGCTGGCTCGAAGGTCTATTGTCTACTACAATCAGGATTCTTACTGAATAGATATTCCTCAATTCAAAAAGGTTATACAAGATGAAGTTTTCTTATTTCTAATCTAACATTATCACTGCGATATCCATTAAATCCTTAACAGTTGTCAGTGCCTCACACATTTTGTCTCATTTCCTCATGAACATATTTATCCGTCAAGAATTAATTCATTCTAAGGTGGGATAAAAAAGTGAAAAATTGCTGTTAGCTATCAACTCGATATTGAATGTTGCAGCAATTTACAGTAGCTGATATACCCAACTTTACAATGCTTCTGTTAAAAATACATATGGAAACACACAGCATTCTGTTCAGCCTGCACAAACCTAAAGCACCCTAAGTTAATGACATTTGCAAAATTCCTAGAAAATGACTTCACAAGAGTACTAGAATTGACCCATTATTCTGCTGGATAAAAATGAAGATATGTACAAAAAAGGTTAAAATAATTCGTAGGTTCAACCTTATATCAGTTATGTTTTTTGTTGCCAGTAAAGTTATCAGATTATACAATTTATTTTCCTGTATCCCAATGGAAAGTTGTAAACTAGCCTATTGTTTTGCTATCATCTGGTTTGGGCTATTGTTGAACTTTAATTTCTCCATCCACGTGCTTTGAAAATAAAATGGGGGAGAGCAATTTGCATTGAAAATAATAGGGAACAAATTTAAAATCATTGCCGAAAAGATAAAGTTAAAATTAATTTAAAATAATTCAGAATTAATTAATTAGGTAAAAATTAGAGAACCTCTCAACAGTACTTTCAGAGAATCACATAGGCACTGTAGGCTGAATAGGATCAAGGTTCTAAGTTCTGAAACATTCTGGAATGTTCTATCCTTCAACTTTTTTGGATATACAACCTTCCTTCACCAAAATATACATGTAGCAGAGAGAAAGTTTTATCTGACATGAACATAAAATTAGGTATTTAAATTTGTTGTCGAAAATAATTTTTCAAGCAAAAAGAATAAATTATTAAAAGATTCCATAAGTTGGTTAGATACAGGTGTGGCAGTTTAAGTCTGCACAGCACAAGAGACCCAGATTCGATCCTGACCTCGGGAGCTGTCTGTGTGACCGCATGGGGTTTCTTTCACCTACTCTGGTTTACTCCCATATCCCAAAGGTATGTGCGCTTGTAGGTTAAATGTCCGCTATGTATATTCCCCCTAAAATACAGGGAATGGATGCAAAAGTGGGGTAAGATAGAATTAGTGTGAATGGCTGATCGACGGTCGGTATGGACTCGGTGGGGCAAAGGGTCTATTTCCATGCTGTATCTCTAAACGAAACTAAAAATGCTGGAAAGGATTGTTGTGAACAGATGGGTACCAGGGGATAAAATTGAGATTTGGGGCCAAATGGGCTTATCCACACGCCTGGAGTCTGTACAAAGGCAAGACAAAGGCAAAAATGTCCAATAATCTATTCCCGTCAGGAAGTGCTAAATTAAGCCTATCAATACTTAGTGTTAGAAAATAACTGCAGATGCTGGTACAAATCGAAGGTATTTATTTCACAAACTGCTGGAGTAACTCAGCAGGTCAGGCAGCATCTCAGGAGAGAAGGAATGGGTGACGTTTCGGGTCGAGACCCTTCTTCAGACTTCTTCAGTCTGAAGAAGGGTCTCGACCCGAAACATCACCCATTCCTTCTCTCCTGAGATGCTGCCTGACCTGCTGAGTTACTCCAGCATTCTGTGAAATAAATACTTAGTGTTACGTCAATTCTAAAATAACAGAAATCGTTACTTTATTTTCATACCTAGCACATTTACTAGTTGCACTCTAACCGTGCAATCCAATCTTAGCGATATTTCTTAATTTAAAGATAATAAAGTATAATTCCAAATCCTAAACTCAGCTTTGCATGATAATATAAAGATAGAAACAGTTTATCGTGGTCCAGAGTTACATTTTGACATATAATTTTTAGACCAGGGAACTATGAACAGGAAACAGTCACCTAATTCATGTGGATAGGGTACTGGGACCCCAGCTATTTACGATATACATTAATGACTTAGACGAAGGGATTAAAAGTACCATTAGCAAATTTGCAGATGATACTAAGTTGGGGGGTAGTGTGAATTGTGAGGAAGATGCAATAAGGCTGCAGGGTGACCTGGACAGGTTGTGTGAGTGGGCGGATACATGGCAGATGCAGTTTAATGTAGATAAGTGTGAGGTTATTCACTTTGGAAGTAAGAATAGAAAGGCAGATTATTATCTGAATGGTGTCAAGTTAGGAGGAGGGGGAGTTCAACGAGATCTGGGTGTCCTAGTGCATCAGTCAATGAAAGGAAGCATGCAGGTTCAGCAGGCAGTGAAGAAAGCCAATGGAATGTTGGCCTTCGTAACAAGAGGAGTTGAGTATAGGAGCAAAGAGGTCCTTCTACAGTTGTACCGGGCCCTGGTGAGACCGCACCTGGAGTACTGTGTGCAGTTTTGGTCTCCAAATTTGAGGAAGGATATTCTTGCTATGGAGGGCGTGCAGCGTAGGTTCACTAGATTAATTCCCGGAATGGCGGGACTGTCGTATGTTGAAAGGCTGGAGCGATTGGGCTTGTATACACTGGAATTTAGAAGGATGAGGGGGGATCTTATTGAAACATATAAGATAATTAGGGGATTGGACACATTAGAGGCAGATAACATGTTCCCAATGTTGGGGGAGTCCAGAACAAGGGGCCACAGTTTGAGAATAAGGGGTAGGCCATTTAGAACGGAGATGAGGAAGAACTTTTTCAGTCAGAGGGTGGTGAAGGTGTGGAATTCTCTGCCTCAGAAGGCAGTGGAGGCCAGTTCGTTGGATGCTTTCAAGAGAGAGCTGGATAGAGCTCTTAAGGATAGCGGAGTGAGGGGGTATGGGGAGAAGGCAGGAACGGGGTACTGATTGAGAGTGATCAGCCATGATCGCATTGAATGGCGGTGCTGGCTCGAAGGGCTGAATGGCCTACTCCTGCACCTATTGTCTATTGTCTATTGATACCAAAAACACAACAGATGTATAAGATTAGGCCAAAAAAAAACAAAAAACTACTGGAGGAACTCAGTGGATCAGGTAGCATCTGTGAAAGGAAATGGACAGAAAATACTTTGGGGCGGGGCCTATCTCCAGTTTGAAAGGTCCGGACCCGAAACGGCATTAACCACTCCCTTCCACAGATGCTGCCTGACTCATTTAATTCCTCCAGCGGTTTGTATTTTTTGGCTGAATATTCCAGCATCTGTAGTCTTTTGTGCCTCTGTATTACATTAGGCATCAGTATCAGTCTTTTTTTTTTAATGCATCACACGTTTTAATGTATAATTGGTTCAATGATAATTATTCCAAATCTAGAATTTCAATTCATTATCCTATTACATTTTATGACTTAGCCATTTGCAACAAAATCCTTGTAACTTTCCAAAACATAGAAATTTTCAGCAAAACAAAGGGAATTTTTCCAGCAACGCAAAAAAAAAAGGATTGATGGTAGAAAGCTTGTTGTTTGAAATACTAAGACATATCCAGGGAACAGAGCGTAAAAACTTAGAAGCACTTAAAAATAGCAGAGTGAAAGATGTCAATTGTTTCCTAACACTGGATTTATTAGTCCAAAGCTGAAAGTTCAAATTATATAACTGAACCAGTCATTTAAACAGAAACTATCCTGGATATTAAGGATGGTCAGATGGGCTGAACTGCGTTTGCTACTGTAACTATTCTTATGATATTCATGCCTTTGGATATACTGAAAAATTTATTAACTTCACAGCATGACACTTTACACAGATCTCTCTCTTGTCACTTTGCCTTCCTGAAGTGTTTCCACCAGCCCTTATTTCTAGTACTGGAAAAAAAAAATCAAATGGATCTTATTAAATTCTGGCTTGGCAAAGCCATCCACAAATTGGAGTCCAAATCCGATGACCAACGCATCGAAATAAAACATGACCATCAGATGGACAAAGTGAAGAGAGTTTTTTAAAAAAAACTGGCTGCTCTCAAATGTTCACACACTTCTCTTGATGGGTTACTGTATGATCTATTATTAATCTCAAATCATATAACGGCAGCGTTTTTAATCAAAGAAATTTCCAGTTTCTGACAGCATTAAATAGTCTAGATTTATTCACTTCTGACAAGAACACATCAATAGAAATTCAACTGTTTTGACCACATTAAAATCAGAAGTACAGATTGATTTTTTTTTTCAAATTCTTTTTTCTTGCAATGTACGGAAAATTTATATCCAACAATCCTCAACAATATCATGCAGAAGTTCAAAGTAACAGTAAAGTTGTATAAATTCCTTGATCCTTGTACGCGCATAAAAGTTACGTCCTCAGTCAATTACATCACTTACCAAAGCAGGGCAAGGTGCACCATTACAGATTTTTCTGTTGCTGTTTAAAGATATTAAATTAATTAATTTAATAACTTCTAACAACAATCACGCGTCATCCCAATCACTCCATGTTTTGAACAGAGGGACTTGAACCTCAGTAATGAAAAATCAAGTTTCACTCTCAAAATCATTCGCAAATGACAGGGAAAATTACAAAACCTCTGTTAAAATGTTTGACAAATGTTGCAATTTTTTTTAAAAAAGGGAAAACCATTACAGTATTGCTTAAAATAGCAAACCCAGCATAAAGAAGAGGAAAGAGTAAAAGCTAGGAAGCGCTTAAAAATAGCAGAATGAAAGACAGTGCAAGAGGCATCAAAGGCTTTCTAACATTGCACATAATGCTCTCAAAATACAGCATCAGAGTGTCACTGGGGTAAAAATTGATGGACTAAAATTTGTTAATGTTAATCTCAGATAGTTCCCCCTTAAGAATCACAAGATCAAATCTCAAGTCTATGCAGGCAATACCTGGCTTATGTTTACAAGTCTGGTAAAAAAAGTTAACAATTTTCAGATGGTTCTGAATATTTTGGGCGAGGTGGGGGATGAGAAGGTATTGATAAAAACAACTGGATTTTTGAGAGGGAATCTAATATGAATTTGATTTGCACTAAAATGAAAATCAAACACTGAACCATACCGTAGGATTTGGTTCGCTTGCTCTCAGCACTAAACTGAAAGAAAGACATATCCTTTTCACAGAATAGGAGTATTCAAAACAAACTCACCGAAGAGCTTGCTGGGAGTGTCCTCGCTGTCATTTAATTCCACAGGCACAACCAGAGACTCATTTAGTTCATTGTCTGAAGTGGTCGCCTTGTCCTCATCTCTCGATTCTGCATTCATTTCAGCTCGGAGGGACAGCAAGGGTTTGCTGAGTTGCTGTCCAGAAATCATGGGATCCTGGGAAAGAAAATGATGAGTGAAACAAGGTTAGCTTTGGCGTATACTCTCCCCTTATCTAAGTCCCAGGCAGCTCCAGCTGCTATTGCTAGCTGCAGTCAAGTGAGGAGCTATTATAGATTCAATGAGTTTTCCATTACTCCCTGCCCTATTAAAGATCTACTAGCATGCAAGGATTTTACTATGCTTTGTCAAAATACTCCTTTTCATGAAAAGCTGATTAAAGAGAACGTGGTAGTGTGAGGCAGGCTGCCCAACATTTTGTTTTATAAGTCCATTTATGTCTTCAATAATTGTGCAGTTCACGTCTATTATCAGATGCACTTGCGGATGATGTCACAGCCAGTCAAAATGATTTTAAAAAAGTTTTCCCTCTGTACATGCAATCTTCCGCATCATTGACCCTAAGAAATGCTGCAAATAAAATTTAATTTACAATAAAAACCCAGTTCTAAGATTTTGTCTTACATGTCATCTGTATGAACTCAATCAATTAATAAATTCCACCAGTTAGCACAAGATGAAGTCAATGATTTCTGGGAGATCTAACAAAAGTATTAACTTTTAGAGTTCTCGTCTCGTGATTATTGTTTGACTTCTGACAGGAAAAGGCAGGAAAGGAAAGGGTAAACAGCCTGCTATTAAACTGCCTGACATTCACCTTTGATGGCTACAGCTGCTCTAGAAAACCTTCGCTGATGAAAACTGGGAAGTACTAAACTCCCAGAGCTACCCCTCACATATTTATTGCAAAGTTTATGCCTAAATGGTTCTAAGTGAAGAGCTGGGTGACGAGCATTCATTGTGTGCTACTAGTGTTCTGTATCCACTCACCACATTGGTCGATGAATGCCTGTGGGTTTTTAATATATTCATTTCGGAAAATTGTATTTGATATGACACATGATAATCTATGAAAATGTTAATCAATAAATATAGTTTAAGCTGTCATCAAATGCACTCCTTGAGTCAATACTAATATTGCTGCAAACAATGTCACTGTCATCGGGGTTTAATTTGCACAGCACTTAAATATTGGACTCTGTGCATCAATGTGCTGGTCTTCAACGAGGTAAACACATTTCCCTCTTTTAAAGACCGATGCAGTCCACGTGCTTGTGTTGCAGCAAATTCTCTCCTTTGAATAATTTGATAGGTCCACTGGAGGGCAAAATTAATACTTAATTGAATCGCACCATCATCAAAATAATCAATACTTTTTTATTATTTATTCTTTACAGTCTGTTGACTGTTCGAAACCTCACGGGGGAAAGGCTGGAAGGGATTCATGATTTTAACATGCAGTTGTTAAACAACACAAATTTCGACACGCGTTACGTCCGGGCTTGTGGAAGCACGACTGGGCTAAACGTGCACGCTGAAAATAAATTAATTTCTGACATCAAAGCGCAAAAGGAAAAAGAGTGGAAATAAACTGCAGTTGCACATATGGAGTTAGCTTGTTTCTGAAGCGTTTTATCACACCAAGAGCATAGCTGAGCTTTCATAATGCTGACATTCCTCATCCTGACAATCCTAAACAAGTGGAAAGGATGAGACCACAGATATCATCTTTCATTGCCACTCTGGCTCCACAAATAACATGACAGCAATTTTTATACTGTTAATTGATAAATAAAATTGATCCCAAATTTAATTCCAAGCATAAATCATACTACTAATGTTTATTGCAGTCGGGAAATAACGAATAAAAAAACCATTTCTGCTGCTTTGTGCACATGTGAATCTCTCACCACAGAAAGCCTCGTTGAAAAGCTGGAGCCCAAGCAGTGGCATTTTCCAAAATCGAAGACCATTAAATTAACCTTTAGTGCTCCAAATGCCTTTCGTTGGATGCTCACATTAGCTTTCTCACTGTCCAATCTTGTTTGCCTTCACAATAATCTTCAGAAAGCTTTACAAGCTAGCTCCAAGCAAGCAGCATTATCTCTTGCACAAAAAAAAAAATCAACAAGCAGTCTGACTACTGAAAAGTTTTACAACTGAATATTAATTACTGTCCCAGAGGAGAGTGCAGAAGGACTCCTGACGATGTGTGTGCAAAATATATGGCCCGACACATTTCAAAAAGAGCCAGCTTCAAACGGGTCCATGAATTCCAAAAAGAATGACTGAACCCAGCAGGTTCAAATTTAACCAAATACATATTGGTGAACAATGCATACAAAAGAAAAAAAAAATCAAAATTAAAAGTCCTCAGTGTTCACCTCGATGCCAGTAAACCACGTGTTGTGAGAAAGATTCAAATCAGACCTAATCTGACCTTCAGTTTAGTCATGGTAGTTGTATATATTAGGTACTCACAGTCCATGCTATACTCTCTTCAAATGTGCAATAAAGTATTCAGGAACTGCTCTTGCACAGAACACTTCACGCGTTCAGCATTTTCTCCTGCACCCCTAATTCCACTGAGCTCAATATTCTTTCAGTCGAGCTATTTGTCTGGCACAGCATAGTTCAATTGGCAATCCTTGGCCCAAGACAGCTGAATCACATCACTACCTGTACATAGCACGCCATTTTGAAGCTGTTATACCTTTACACTGTCCTTTCAACGCTGTTTCTCTAATCTTGCTTTGCGAGAACAGCGGGAAAAAAAACAACCCAATCCGGGCAAATTATTAGTCAGTCTTTGCCAAGTTATTCTACAGTGCAAATTTCAAGGCTCCAGTTAAATAATGTCAATTACCATAAAGTTTAAAAAAATGTAACCCAAGATCATAATTGCAAGCAAATAAATTTAATGATAGATATGCTTATCTCCATAAAACATTTAGATTCTAATCACTTCAAAAAATAAAGTACAGAAACAAATTTATTTTTACCACCTTGCAAAATGTGCAATAGCAACGACACTATATTCTATTATATGCTACTGCCAAGGGATTTCTCGTCAAAGTCAACTTCCAAAGGTGGCCTCACGGGAACTGTGCTGTGTGCATTCTCATGGAAGGTGTGAAAATCTGATTTTCCAAAATGGATCAGTAATTCTCTATGAAGGAAAAAAAAATCAAATCGATAAATCTTCGCTAAGTAGATTGCAAAGGAAAAAAAATATTCTGCCATTGACAGCTCATTAGGAAGTCTAAAACAAACTAAGCACAGTGCTTGCAAACCACCTCCATGCTAAGAGTTCTAGGTACTTGCACGGGTGCAGCAGCTAATTGGAGTGCTTTACCGCGCTAATGAGGGCCACAGTATGCGATCTGTAAATCTGTCTGAAACAATCTAGTGCAGATAATTAAGTTTAGACACATGATAGAATGAGCTACAAAAAATAAGGTTACAATGAGGAAATTCTGGCTAATCATAGTGTATTTATCTGGTTCACAATGCAGACAGGCTTGTGTTCTTCAATAAATATTTCATAGTGTGGCATTAGTAACGGCATGGATTAATAAGCTACCTCTTCTTGCTGCTTGTATTCTGCAAGATTGTTGTTTATTAATGCTGTTAAATAACTATTTCAAAACATTAAAGCCGTCTGCTGAAAAGGAAGCTTTTCAAAGTGTTTTTCAATATTTCACCATGTGGCATCAAACTGCCTAAAATTACTTGGATCAAAGGAAATACTTTCATTGTTTTCTCAGAGTGTCTTTTTTCCCCCACCGTTCCCTTTAAGATGAAGCCAGTCACGTCAGGAAGCTATTGCCCGAGTGGTTGATTCAATCCCTTTTTTGTTTACCCATTGTAGCTCCTGACCCGATCAATAGCCGGTCATGAGGCGTTGGAAGCTAAAGAGAGATTATGACGATGAGGAAAGTGACAAAATTATCTCAATGGATTTGTTCTTCGTATCACCTTCAATCTTTACCCGTTCTGACGAGGATAAAATAAAACAACAAGAAAAAATAAATTTGAAGGAAGCCATAACAGTATTTAAGACAAATACACAAAGGCACTCTCCCGTTATAGAACAAAAAAACACTTTGCATGGTCGCATTAATTAATTAGGAACATTTTTAACAAACAATTTATTATATAACATGGTATTTCATCAGCTACACAGTTGCAAGAAAACAAGCAAAAGAAAAGATGATTGTGTTACAAATCAGTAAAGTTCTTTTACTCGATTCTCTGACTAAACATAAAGACATAGAAACGTGCACAGAGCTGATCCACAAATGTTTTAGTTGCAATCTCAAGACTCAACAGAATAAAGTTCAAATAATTGCCTCAATGCATATTTATTTATATAAAAGACAAATACCTTGTTTCTGCCTGTTTCTTGATATTCATGTCAATCACAAAAAAACAAACATGAAAGCAAGCACAGAAACTTTAATGAACAAAGGGACTAATGAAGAAATTACAACAAAACTCAGTTTCATTTTTGTTGTGTATGAGAACTAGTTGCACTCCAAGCCCTGGTAGAGATAAGCATGAAGACAAGAATACACAAGCCTTAATTTGACAGCGTGGCATATGAGGAGGATTGGTAAGAAAATCAAAATAACAACTTGATGGCCATTTCTCCAATTACGTCACTCTTAAGAATGTCTTCCTCCCCAGAAGTTAGACACAAAATGCTGGAGTAACTCAGCGGGACAGGCAGCATCTCTGGATAGAAGAAATGGATGACAAATCAGGATGAGACCCCTTCTTCAGTTTGAGAGTCGGGGAGGGGGAGATATGGAAGGGTAAGGTATGAAAACGAGACATTAAAGGGGACTTGGTTCAAAGAAAATGTAGAATAGATCATTGTTAGCTCGGGGAAGGTGACAATGAGGCATACAAAGATAAAATTTAATCAGGAGTACAGTCAGACTATTCAGAGAACTAGGATGAGGAGGGATGGAGAGGGAGGGAAAGCCAGGGTTACTTGAAGTTAGAAAAGTCGATAATCATACTGCTGGGGTGTAAGGTGCCCAAGCGAACTATGAGGTGCTGTTCCTCCAATTTGCACTGGGCCTCACTCTGCCAGTGGAGGAGGCCCAGGACAGAAAGATCAGTGTGGGAATGGGAGGGAGAATTAAAGTGTTTTGCAACCGGGAGATCATGTAGGTTTAGGCCCTAGAAGTGTTTGATATTCTTCAATAAGCAATTTAGGTTCCATAATATTCAATGGGGGATGTAATATGAGCAAATAAATCAAATGGGATTCCAAAAATGTGCACAAATTTGTCATCGATTCACCTCCAATAGGCACCTCTGGGGCGGCACGGTTGCGCAGCGGTAGAGTTGCTGCCTAACAGCGCATTCATCGCCAGAAACCCGGGTTCCATCCTAACTATGGGTGCTGCCTGTACGGAGTTTGTCCGATCTCCCCATGACCACGTGGGTTTTCTCCAAGATCTTCGGTTTCCTCCCACACTCCAAAGATGTACAGGTTTGCAAGTTAATTGGCTTGGGTATAGATGTAAATTGTCCCTAGTGTGTCTAGAATAGTGTCAATGTGCGGGGATCGCTGGTCGGTGCCGATACGGTGGGCCGAAGGTCCTGTTTCCACGCCGTATCTCTAAACTAAACTAAATGGTGATTAGGAGCTAGACAAACATGGTTGGGTATCCGGCACCATCATACATCACCAATCCCTCTTTCCTCTCTCCAAGAAGTGGAATGTTAACGCAATGTCTTCAATATTCTTTTGTGAACTCACTAATCAGTAAAATAAAAAATCAGTAATCAGTTATGCTGTCCAATGTCAACAAAAGAGGTATTAAAATATCACAGATTTACAGAGGCACAAAGAATTGGAAATACTGTTTACAAAAAAAATACCTCAATGTGCTGAAGTAACTTAGCATCCTGGGAGAACATGATTAGGTGACGTTTCAGGTTGGGACCCTTTTACAGATTGATTGTGGTGAGGGGGAGAAAGCTGGAAGAGAAGTGGAACCATGACAAAGCCCAGCAAGTGATAGGTGGATACAGGTGAGAGGGTTTAATTGACAGAACAAAGGCCAGAGATGGAAAAACAAAAAGTGTGAGATAAGAACAGAAGAGGTGAGAATTGTGGAGTCAGAGGAAGACATGTAGGTGATCATTATACCAGGGGAAATATGGGTGCGAATCCAGATTGGGTGTGCAGGGAGCAAAGAGGGAGAAAAAGGGAGGGGGGGGGGGGGGAGAGAAGAGGTTTTTGCGGGTTAGTTATCTAAAATTGCACACAGGCACTGTGAGTCAGGGACATAATGCAAGCTGTTTTGGACCATGTTTTGCTGGAATCCCCCACATCACACTAGGCATATTGCCAGTCAGATCTGGCACAAAACCTGAAACCCAACTGATTCCAATGCAGATTCCAGGCCTGATTAAACTTTAGACTTTGGAGTCTAAAACAAGAAACAGGCCCTTCAGCTGACCGAGTCCACACCGACCAGCGATCACCCCGTACAATAGAACTGTTCTACACACCAGGGACAATTTACAAAAGCCAATTAACCTACAAACCTGGATAGACACAAAAAGCTGGAGTAACATGGTGGTCAGATAGCACTTCTGAAGAAAAGGAATAGGTGACGTTTCGGGTTGATATCCTTCTTTAGACTGAGAGGCAGGGGAAAGGGAAATGGGAGATACAGACAGTGATGTGCAGAGATATAGAACAAATGAATGAAAGATATGTAAAATAGTAACGATGATAAAGGAAACAGGCCATTGTTAGCTGTGTGCTCGGTGGAAACGAGTTACAGACAATGAGACTCAACAATATGAATTTGAAGCTTCTACTACTTTGATACAACTCCTTGGTTAACAATTTTAGAGACATGAACTGAATTTTTCTAGGACTGACAGATACATAGATACATTGACAATAGGTGCAGGAGTAGGCCACTCGGCCCCTTTGAGCCAGCACCACCATTCAGTGTGATTATGGCTGATCATCCACAATCAGTACCCCGTTCCTGCCTTCTCCCCATATTCCCTGATTCCGTTAGCCCTAAGAGCTCTATCTAACTCTCTTTTGAATGCATCCAGTGAATCGGCCTCCACTGCCTTCTGAGGCAGAGAATTCCACAAATTCACAACTCTCTGTGTGAAAAAGTTTTCCCTCATCAGTTCTAAATGGCCTACCCCTTATTCTTAAACTGTGGCCCCTGGTTCTGGACTCCCCCAACATCGGGAACATGTTTCCTGCATCTAGTGTGAGCAATCCCTTAATAATTCTATATGTTTCCATAAGATCCCCTCTCATCCATCTAAATTCCAGTGAATACAAGCCCAGTCGCTCCATTCTTTCGTCATGTGACAGCCCCGCCATCCCAGGAATTAACCTCGTGAACCTACGCTGCACTCCCTCAATAGCAAGAATGCTATTCTCTTCATTCTCTTAGCATTGACCACAGGACCATGGCACTTGTCTCCTCCACAGTCATTTTATGCTTTTCGCTTAACTTCAATTCATGAAATCATCTATATTTAATTCATTCCAAACGGAACAACCTCTTAGGACCATAAAACTTACCAATCAAAAACGTATCAATTTCTGCTTTAAAAAACCCAATGGCTTGGCCTCCACTGTCTGTGGCAATAGATTTCACAGATTCACCACCTCTGGCTGCAGAAAACACTCCTCACCTCCTTTCTAAAGGTACGTCCTTTTATACTGAGGCTGTGCCTTCTGGCCCTAGACTCTCCCACGACTGGAAACATACTCTCCACATCCACTCTGTCTAGGCCTTTCATTATTCGGTAGGGTTCAGTGAGATCCCACCTCACCCTTTTAAATTCCAGCGAGTACAGGCCCAGACCCATCAAACGTTGACCCAATCATCCCTGGGATCATTCTTCTCTGAACCCTTTCCTATGCCTGCACATCTCCCTCAGATATGGGGCCCAAAACTGCTTACAATACTCGAAATACAGTCTGACCAGTGCCTTATAAAGCCTCATCATTACATCATACTTTTATGTTCTATTCCTCATGAAATGAATGCTAACATCGCATTTGCCTTCCATAGATTTTTTTTAGATTTTTTAGATTTAGAGATACAGCGCAGAAACAGGCCCTTCGGCCCACCGGGTCCGCGCCGCCCAGCGATTCCCGCACATTAACACTATCCTACACCCACCAGGGACAATTTTTAAAAAACATTTACCCAGTCAATTAACCTACAAACCTGTACGTCTTTGGAGTGTGGGAGGAAACCGAAGATCTCGGAGAAAACCCACGCAGGTCACGGGGAACATGTACAAACTCCGTATAGTACAGCACCTGTAGTCAGGATCGAACCTGAGTCTCCGGCGCTGCATTCGCTGTAAAGCAGCAACTCTACCTGCAAAGTAACATTTTGAGAATCCTGCATCAGTACTCTAAAGTCCCTTTGCACCTCAGATTTCTGAATCCTCTTCCTCGGTAGTAAATAGCCTCTGTCTTTATTCCTTCTACCAAAATGCATGACTGTAAAGTTTGCTACACTGTATTCCATTTGCTGTTTCTTTCCCCCCCCTCTTCCAACATGTCAAAGAACTTCTACTGACTCATTGCCTGTCCCTCCACCGATCTTCATATCATCCACAATCCTGGCCACAAAGCTATCAATTCCACCATCCAAATCACCAACATATAACATGGAAAACAGCAGTCCCAACAATGACCCCTGCAGAACATTACATATCACCAATAGCCAACCAGAAAATCCCCACTTTACGGCCACTCTTTGCCTTCTGCCAGCCAACCAATCTTCTATCCATGTTTGTTCCTTGCCTTTAATATCTCCTATCTTGTTTATCAGCCTCACATGTGGCACCTTATCAAAGGCCTTCTGAAACTCCAAGTAAACAACATCCACTGACTCTCCTTTATCTATTCTCCTTGTTACTTCTTCAAAGAATTCCAACAGATTTGTCAGGGAGGATCTCTCCTTAACAAAATCATGCTGACCTTGGCCTATTTTATCATGTGCTTCCAAGTTTCCCGAAACAGCATCTTTAATAATGGATTCAAAATTATTACCAACCACTGAAGTCAACATTATAATTTCATTTATTTTGCCTCGCTCCCTTCTCAAATAGTAGAGTACAGTGCCCTCCATAATGTTTGGGACAAAGACCCATCATTTATTTATTTGCCTCTGTACTCCACAATTTGAGATTTGTAATAGAAAAAAATCACATGTGGATAAAGTGCACATTGTCAGATTTTATTAAAGGCCATTTTTATACATTTTGGTTTCACCATGTAGAAATTACAGCTGTGTTTATATATAGCCCCCCCTCCCCCCATTTCTGGGCACCATAATGTTTGGGACAGATGGCTTCACAGGTATTTGTAATTGCTCAGGTGTGTTTAATTGCCTCCTGAATGTAGGTACAAGAGAGCTCTCAGCAGCTAGTCTTTCCTCCAGTCTTTCCATCACCTTTGGAAACGTTTATTGCTGTTCATCAACATGAGGACCAAAGTTGTGCCAATGAAAGTCAAATAAGCCATATGAGACTGAGAAACAAGAATAAAACTGTTAGAGACATCAGCCAAACCTTAGGCTTTACAAAATCAACTGTTTGGAACATAATTAAGAAGAAAGAGAGCACTGGTGAGCTTACTAATCACAAAGGGACTGCCAGTCCAAGGAAGACTTACACAGCTGATGACAGAAGAATTGTCTCTACAATAAAGAAAAATCCCCAAACACCTGTCTGACAGATCAGAAACACTCTTCAGGAGTCAGGTGTGGATTTGTCAATTACCACTATCCGCAGAAGACTTCATGAACAGAAATAAAAAGGCTACACTGCAAGATGCAAACCACTGGTTAGCCGTAAAAATAGAATGGCCAGGTTACAGTTTGCCAAGAAGTACTTAAAGGAGCAACCACAGTTCTGAAAAAAGGTTTGTGGACAGTTGAGACAAAGATAAACACATCAGATTGATGGCAAGAGCAAAGTATGGAGGAGAGAAGGAACTGCCCAAGATCCAAAGCATACCACCTCATTTGTGAAACACGGTGGTGGGGGTGTTATGGCCTGGACATGTATGGCTGCTGAAGGTACTGGCTCACTTATCTGCATTGATGACACAACTGCTGATGGTAGTAGCATAATGAATTCTGAAGTGTATAGACACATCCTATCAGCTCAAGTTCAAACAAATGCCTCAAAACTCATTGGCCGGTGGTTCATTCTACAGCAAGACAATGATCCCAAACATACTGCTAAAGCAACAAAGGAGTTTTTCAAAGCTAAAAAATGGGCAATTCTTGAGTGGCCAAGTCAATCACCTGATCTGAACCCAATTGAGTATGCCTTTTATATGCTGAAGAGAAAACTGAAGGGGACCAGCCCCCAAAACAAACATAAGCTAAAGATGGCTGCAATACAGGCCTGGCAGAGCATCACCAGAGAAGACACCCAGCAACTGGTGATGTCCATGAATCGCAGACTTCAAGCAGTCATTGCATTCAAAGGAAATGCAACAAAATACTAAACATGACTACTTTCATTTACATGACATTGCTGTGTCCCAAACATTATGGTGCCCTGAAATGGGGGGACTATGTCTAAACACTGCTGTAATTTCTACATGGTGAAACCAAAATGTATAAAAATGGCCTTTATTAAAATCTGGCAATGTGCACTTTAACCACATGTGATTTTTTTCTAATGCAAATCTCAAATTGTGGAGTACAGAGGCAAATAAATAAATGATGGGTCTTTGTCCCAAACATTATGGAGGGCACTGTGCATTCAATTGATTCATTAAAATGAACATTCTCCCCAAATTTCTCCATTGTGGAATTCTCTGCCTCAGAAGGCAGTGGAGGCCAATTCTCTGAATGCATTCAAGAGAGAGCTAGATAGAGCTCTTAAGGATAGCGGAGTCAGGGGGGTATGGGGAGAAGGCAGGAACGGGATACTGATTGAGAATGATCAGCCATGATCACATTGAATGGCGGTGCTGGCTCGAAGGGCCGAATGGCCTCCTCCTGCACCTATTGTCTATTGTCTAAAACAAATGGCTGTATGTTCTTCCTCACCTGAGCCTTGAGACATTAAAAACTTACCCTGATGAAAGATACTTTAATTGAAGCTGACTTGTAAATTCTCTGGAATCTATGCATTAGAGTTTTACAATTATTTTCCACATTATAAACATTATTGCTGCGATTAAAAAAAACACCAAAAAAATGACAGGAAACCTGAAGAAAATAGATGGGCCGACCGAAGCTTAAAAGCTATTATATCTGCCTCAAATTAAACATCCCCCTCAATATCCAGTTCAATTTATTTCAATAGAACTGGATATAAAGTGCAGTGAATAACAGAAAGCCATTAATATATCACGTGAGAGGAATATTTACTCCAATTAATCCCAATTAGGACTAAATTACCAAAAACATAAAGATCTTACGACGTACTAAATATTCTAAAGAGGGCGTTTCTTGAATTTTAAAAGCAGGCGATACTTTTATTTAAATAAACTCTGTACCATACACCAGAAAGCTGCTGCGACATTTATTCATCATTTAATTTAAGTCAGACACAAAATGCTGGAGTAACTCAGCGGTTCAGGCAGCATCTCTGGAGAGAAGGAATGGGTGACGTTTCGGGTCGAGACCCTTCTTCAGACATTCCTTCTCTCCAGAGATGCTGCCTGACCCGCTGAGTTACTCCAGCATTTTGTGTCTACCTTAACCAGCATCTGCAGTTTTCTTTCCTACACATTTAATTTAAGTCTGTCACTGCTGAAAGAATCAGCCTGTTACGAAAGACAAAAATTGCATTTTGACTTCATCTATTTTCAATAAAAGCAAACATTTAAAACAATGAAAATGCTGCCCAGACCTGGCAGTAATACCTGGCTGGATTTGCGGAGAGCAGTCAGAACAGGAAAGTTTTGATCCTCAGGCTAGAGTCCTCCCAGATTTTCTGATCTACCATAAACCACTAATGACTGACTACAAATGGCACAACAATTAACAGCTGCTGGCAACTAATGCAAGCACAGGATGCTGTTGCCATCAAACACCCAACACCAAACTGGAGCGGCTAGGCTTGTATACACTGGAATTTAGAAAGATGAGAGGGGATCTTATCGAAACGTATAAGATTATTAAGGGGTTGGACACGTTAGAGGCAGGAAACATGTTCCCAATGTTGGGGGAGTCCAGAGCGAGGGGCCACAGTTTAAGAATAAGGGGTAGGCCATTTAGATCTGAGATGAGGAAAATCCTTTTCAGTCAGAGAGTTGTAAATCTGTGGAATTCTCTGCCTCAGAAGGCAGTGGAGGCCAATTCTCTGAATGCATTCAAGAGAGAGCTAGATAGAGCTCTTAAGGATAGCGGAGTCAGGGGATGTGGATAGAAGACAGGAACGGGGTACTGATTGAGAATGATCAGCCATGATCACATTGAATGGTGGTGCTGGCTCGAAGGGCCGAATGGCCTCCTCCTGCACCTAATGTCTATTGTCTATTGTCTATTGACTTCATCTTATTTCATGAACTTCGAAGTACTGCTGTGTTATCTAAATTCTGGAACTCCCTGTCCATCTTCACCACGGGGTATCTTACTGTGGCAGCCTGAGAATGCATCTCACTGCTACTTCCTTGAGATCTATTACAAGTGAGCAGTGAACAATGCCAGTGCCAGTATTGTTCGCATCTGGCTCGAAGGGCCAAATGGCCTACTCCTGCACCTATTGTCTATTGTCTATCAGCAATGCTGCTGAGTGTGCATTGCTGTAACCACTTTAGCCCTTCTCACTATCACCACTCAGCCAAAATTGTAGAAATTTCAGTGATTGACTTTTTTATCATTGGCCTGCAAAGATTTCATTTTGTTTGGATATGTAATTAATTTCTTTATTCATACAATTTGATAACCTTTATACAGTATTTTAAACCGAAACATTCGAGATGATTTACTTTTAACAGGTATTGTGCAGTGCTTAACAGAATTTAGTATCACCATTACTGATCATACTAAAAGGAATGGCATTTTTGAATCTGTCTTTTAATCTCTGTACACCTGCCTTCTTCCCAGTTAAAAGAAAACTGTATTCTTATTTTGTCATCAAGCATCATATTATTAGTTGGATATTAAAATCTACCAGGGGTATAGCAGATTTACACTGTTAATTTATATCTGAAACTGCACCCATAAGTGCACCTGATGAACAAACATGCTGGATCCAAGTATCAGTTTTTAAAATACACAGGGTTTTTTTCCATCTACATCTACAGCTGACACCCTTGAAGGCCTGTGGATTTGGACTTGTATCTCAAACTCTGCTGATGTGCTCTCTTGATTTTGTATTTTTAAGAGTGTTTTTTGTTGTTTTTTGTTTTTTTGTGTGTGTGTGACTGCAATGTAATTTCGTTCGGTACCTCGGTACCGAATGACAAATAAAGCTCTGTATTACCAATAATAATGTCTCCTGTTTGTGGAAGCATTTGAAATCCATCTACGCAAAGCTTCAGAGAGCCCATCTAGGTATTCCTCATTTCATAAAAATTAGTTTTGCCAGTCGGAGGAAGCAGTTCGCATTTTTGTTTTGCACTTGGGTTAAGTGTTTCATGAAAATAAAACACTCCTCTTGTAGCTTAAATGACAATTACAATGGAAGTTAAGTGGTCAAGATTAACTTTCTTTAAAAAAAGTTGTATTATGCAGCTATTTTAATATAGCCCATGCAAACTAAGCTCATTATGCATAAATCAAAGAAGGGATAGGATCAAATGCATTTAATGGATGAGAGGAAACAAGACAGGAATTAGACCAGGCATGTGAAAATACACTTAGAATTTTATGAAAGAATATGCAAATAAAAAATTATCTGAACTGAATAATATCATAATGTCAGGTTTTATACACAAAAATCATAAGGTCTTGATATTTAAAAAAATCTGAAATATGTGTGTGCAAAGGAAAAGATTAAACATTTGAATATGAAAGATTGGAAGCTGAACTCATAATTCAACTAGAACTCACCTATAGAAACAAAAAATAATCCTGATAGTGGGGCCATTTACTGCTCATTCCGCTGGCAAATAGAATTTGTAGCATACAGTAAAAACATACTTGACATTTACCCAAGTTTAATAAAATAAAAGAATCTAGAAATTACTCAATTTTTAAAGGAAATTTTCATCTTTGATTTCTTGAAGAAGTAATACAGAATATTTCCTCTCCTAAGCATTTAATATAATGCACTCCAGCCACTCACTGATTTTTTAAAAAGACAAACTGAAGAAACTAAACCAATGGTCTCAACTCGTTTATTTGTCATTTCTATTACAGATTTGCTGATGAACACATCATTAAAATTAGCTCACGAAAGGATCTTTATTGCTCCAGGAATTTTCATCTGCAGCATCAGGGAGAAAGTATTTATTTTCCCCTGTAATGCTTTAAATTTACTAATAGTACCAAGAGTCACTTACATTGCCTTCAAATTTTAGTATCAGTCTCTTCACAGAAAACATACCCATATTTGACTTTGGCAAGTTAGCACAACAAAGTACATGCAACAAGAAAAATACCGGGAAAGTCTCACCCCAGGATTGCCAGCAAAGTACCAAATCTAATTCACTAAACCTATCAAAATGAATTAATGCCACATAATATATTTGAGCATTTAAATATTGAGTAAAACTGTCGTAGTGCACCTTTTAAATGGGGTTAATAAATATTTCAAAACCAAAATAAATAATTTTCCTGTTAGTGAAACTGAGGTGAGATATCTTTAATATATTATCATTTGTGTGTCTACATGGTTTTTGATCTTTGGGGTTAATATTATCAATATTGTCATTGTGTAGATTGGTATTAGATTCATATTATTATTCTGCTGTTCCTCTTACCCCCCCCCCCCCCACACACAATTTACCTCAGCTTCAAGCCACAGCACTTTTATTCTTTCTGTTCCTCATTTAACAAGCAGAGCTGTATTATGCTCTTCCTACCCAGCAAACATACAAATGCACAGCTAGTCCAAGCCCTGGGGCCTAGGGATCATGATGGCATGGTTGGAGTGTTCCCAGGGGAGAGAAGTGTGGGAAGGGTGACCGGACGCTGTAACCTGCCTGCCTCAGCTGAGACATAAACTGGAGGGTAGTAATACTGATGAACATACCTGTCATTCAGAGGATGTGGCCTCGGTTAGAATGAAGCAATTGTGGGAAATGTTTAAAAAACAAGAAAACTGCCAATGTCCAACAAAACACACCAAATTTATAATTCCCTTTAGCGCAGCCTGATGTGAATCATATTTTTAAATAGGAGATTTGTAAATAACATTTGGTTATTGCACAGCCACACATTTGATTAGCCGCAGTGTATTTTTTGGAGAATCAATTGTTATTTAATTTCCAACCTCAACCTATTTTAACATAGTTAATTTCAGTCTAAACCTAAGTGAGCAATTAAATAGCTCTTGCCAGTAAAATTGTTATCCAATTACTGTAAATTTGTTGAAACAAAGAAAAGTTAAGATTGGTTCTTTACATATTAAGGGACTTCTGGAAAGAACAGAAGCTATATCACACAGCCTACTTTTACATAGCACCTTGTTTAAACAGACTAATCCTCTGGTGATTCCAAACAAATTTTCTTTAGACCTGTAGTATCTTAGTTTAAGAAATTGTACTAAAATGATCAGCATTTACCCGTTTCAGACCATTTTGTTTAAATCTTTACAATGAATATGCAACAATGCAAGTAAGTTGCAAAATTACATGACTTTTTCAATCTAGAGTATTCTCAAATTGAGTTTTCAAGTTCTGTTGTCAAATAGAGAGTTTGAAATTGATTTTACGGAGACTGAATCTTTGAGAAGTAAAATTACATAAAGGTGAAATGTTTATGAATATTTTGGTAAAATAACCAACTTTTTAGTTTAGTTGCAGAGTTTACCATAATGTTACAGGCACTGAAATATTCTAACATTACATGAAATCATACTTTGTCAGCATTCCGTATTTTATTGCTGAAAGGACATAGACTTTTATGAACTGCAACAATAAAAGACTTGCAGTAATTGAATAAATCAAATTGGGATTCTATATTTCCAAACAATGCTATTAAATATATGGCGTCTGCAGCTGTAACAATTACAAAATAAAAATTGTGCTGAAAAGCGAATGGCAATGCTTGAAGGACTTTTTAATATTAGAGAACATTGTTCTTAAAATAATTTAACTGTTTTGATCATTGTGGAGGGAGAATATGAGGAGTACATATAAGGAAAAGAGAATATTTAAAAGACAGAGAGAAACAATTTTGACACCAACAAATGCGTAAACACGCACAAAACACAAAAACACATATGCGTGCTAGAATTTGTTTAATAACAATTTGGCTTTATCTACATAATATCTACATAAAGACCTTGTAATCTCCTTCAATAAATATGACCTTTGCAGTGAGGAATATACCAAGATTAGATACTCTGACATTCATCTTCTGTGGCTAAAGAAAGTTCAATTCTAACAGAAATACTAAATTTTCAGTTTTAATAAATGTGTGTGTCTTTTGAATATTCTGATGTGATTTTACATGTTAGGAAATAAAGTCACTTGAATCCAGCAACTGGAATGAAGTATTACATAAATGTTTTAAATCAGGTCTGATCGATTACCACACAACCAATTTGGCTGCATGGAGTTGTTCATAGAGGCACACTATTCAGATCAGAGGATGAATTAATAAGCTATTTTGCTGCTGTTACTACTACTGACCATTTACATTAGTCAACGGATTTCTACAAAATAACTTTATCATGCTTGACATTGCATTTGAAAACTTGAGGGAATAAATCATTTTGTTTATGTACGAGATCAGTGAAGTTTTAACCATTAAAATGATAAAGCTCTTGTAATCCATTTATTTACAAGAACGGAGAATTAAGCAGATCAGAATAACTGAGGAAAACAGGCACATTGCGCTGCACGACATAGTTTTAAAATGTACAACTATATACACCATGAGCAAATATCTCTAGTTTCAATACATGAACAATTTAACACTTAAGTAATTCAAGTCGATAACAGAAAAATCCACAACATTGAGTCTAATAAAGATGAATTGTTAGAGTATATGTACTGTAGTTAGTAAACATCAGAATTTTATTATAGACAGCCAAAAAACGAATCCTGGTTTAAGGAAGGGCACTGACTTTTGAGGATTAATACCGAAAAGAATCTTCACAACAATTATATTTTCCGTGCAGTGTTACATTTGCTCATTAAATCTACTAACACAATTGAAGTGGTCAAGCTGGCATTTCAATCACAAGTGAAGGCTCTCCTGTATCAATTTTCTAACAGATTGAGATGTTTTCAAGTAACATCTTTCACAATAAAATTTACACATCTACACAACTGCTTCGTGTAACTTCAACGCGCGGAATTAAATTGCGACATATTTGTCTTGGATGGTTTTTATAATTTATTTTCGCAAATTTTACAATTTTATCAAAATATTCTCAGAAAATGCTTTACTTTACACAGCCTGTTCTTAACCAACCTTCCTTACCCAGAAGAGCATAATTCCACCAGTTCCTGTGATCATATGCAGATAAACAAGAAGATTACAAGCCAGGGATGAGCTCTCTAGATGATTGTGCTTAAAAAGCAAAGGACACGAATAGTAGAACTACTCGGAATACAAACAACACAAGAAGCACTGGTGACCCATCTGGAATCCAGTAGACAAAGACGAAACGGCTCTAAAGCCCAGCATGTGAGGCCTTTGAGAAATATTCTTCTGGCATTTCATCACAGCAGCCCCTAGACCAGTTTATCTCAGTGGCTTGAGGGAGTAAATAGAGCTGTTTATTAAAGCTACTCTGCTGTATTACATTAGACGCAGCAGACCACCTGGACATTTCGGATTGTTGTAGGTTTTTTTTTAATTTGCAGACTGGCTTTTGCACAACAGGAATTATTGCATTTACTTAGGTCACACCTCATTTAGGTTAGAAGTAAAATACAGAGGGCAGAGCAACATTCAAAAACATTAAAATAAACTATAAATCACCCCACAATGTATCAAAATCTGAGTCATCACACCGCCTTAAAGATGCACCGTATATATATATATATATATAAAACAACAGTAGAAACGGGATATGATAAAATCAGATTCAGCAGTAAACAGAGACCAAAAAAGGCAAATAGTTTTAAACATTAATCCCCAGATTAAGATGTTGAATTTCTCACTGAAATTGCTGCATGTATGTGCGGGCCAGACAGTAGAAGGGTAATGTAAATATGAATTATATGAATCAAACTGTTATACCCCATGGAAAAAAAATAAAAATAAGAGAGGAGTTGAGAAATGGCTGACTCCGTACCTGACCAATTACAGCATGCATGGTCCCTGTGTCCTGCTGGGCCAAGAGATCGCAATCCATCACACATATCTTGTGAGGAGCAGAATGAGGGTTTCTGCCATGCATCTGTCAATCAATGCTCGCAGTCAAAATCATCACCAAACAGAGGCAAAAGCAAAAAGTCAAGCTGCTTCACCAAATAGGATTGAAAAAAAAATCACATGACAGCAATACATAGCCACACACACACACACACACACACACACAAACAAACATACTGCATGTATTTCCTGCACATAAGTGACCTTGCTTTAAAACAGCAAAATGCAGACATTTGAAATCTGTTAATAAGGCTTTATTTTAAATGAATTTTAAAAATATAACTTCATTTGGAAACATTACAATTTCTTAAATTCTGTAAAACACCACAATTGGTTGAAGATAGTTTTTATTGTTGCCTCAATTTTTAAAAAAAAGGCTTTTATGTGGTGCAGTTTGGTATAAAACAAGACTTTTTTTTCCCCTAAATACATTTTTTTTTAAAGTTTGTGGCATATCACCAAATGTTACACTTAAATTATGTTAATTCTTCCACATTACTTTTTGAAGTATACCAAACAAAATGCAAACATAGCGCTCAGTTTAAAGAGCCAAACACACAAGTAACTGTCAAGCGGCAAAGGTCCATCACCAGAGGAAGCTTTGCTGCTTGTCACAGGTAGTCATGGTCCCGGCACCAATTACTTTCTATGAACAACATAGAGAATCTATTCAGGTGACAGTCAACCACCTTTGGATTCATAGAAACATAGAAAATAGGTGCATGAGGAGGCCATTCAACCCTTCGAGCCAGCACCGCCATTCACTGTGATCATGGCTGATCATCCCCAATCAATACCCCGTGCCTGCCTTCTCTCCGTATCCCTTGATTCCACTAGCCTCTAGAGCTCTATCTAACTCTCTCTTAAATCCATCCAGTGATTTGGCCTCCACTGCCCTCTGTGGCAGAGAATTCCACAAATTCACAACTCTCTGGGTGAAAAAGTTCCTTCTCACCTCAGTTTTAAATGGCCTCCCATTCTAAGACTGTGACCCCTGGTTCTGGACTCGCCCAACATTGGGAACATTTTTCGTGCATCTAGCTTGTCCAGTCCATTTATAATTTTATACGTCTCTATAAGATCCTCTCTCATCCTTCTAAACTCCAGTGAATACAAGCCCAGTCTTTTCAATCTTTCCTCATATGTCAGTCCCGTCATCCCAGGGATCAATTCGTTTTTGTTTCAACTGAAAGTTCTGCAATTAATGCCCAGAAGTTATTTCCAGTTGAAATTGGGAGTTTTCGAATCTTGAGGGTCTCAATTCGATTGCTGTGGGAAAATAATGTCCACATCACAAAACGACCAGCGAGATTCCTGACGGGTATCCGTAAAAGGGACCACATCACCCCGATTCTGGCCTCTCTCCACTGGCTCCCAGTACAGTACAGAATCAACTTCAAGCTCCTCCTATTCACATACAAAGCCTTAAACGGGCTTGCCCCCCCCCCCATATCAAAAATCTTCTATCCCACCACTCTATCTCCAGGTCCCTCAGGTCGGCCGATTTGGGGCTACTCACTATCCCGCGGTCTAGGCTTAAGCTCAGGGGTGACCGTGCTTTTGCGGTTGCAGCTCCTAGACTGTGGAACAGCATCCCTCTCCCCATCAGAACTGCCCACTCCATCGACTCCTTTAAGTCCAGGCTCAAAGCCTATTTCTACTCCCTAGCGTTTGAGGCCCTCTGAGGGGGCGCTGTGACTGTTTATGTATGCGCTGTTATGTTTGTGTGCCATTGTATGTTCGTTTCTTAGTACCTGAACTGATGTACAGCACTTTGGTCAACGTGGGTTGTTTTTAAATGTGCTACACAAATAGAATTGACTTGACTTGACTTGACTAATCAACCAGAACCAGAACCATGGAGTTGCACACTCTCACGCCTACAACTGGAAATACACACTCATTTCACACAAGGGGTGGTGGGTTTATTGAACAAGTTGCCAGAGGAGGTAGTTGAGGAAGGGACTATCCTGACGTATAAGAAACAAGGTACATGGATAGGACAGGTTTGGAAGGATATGGACCAAACGCAGGCAGGTGGGACTAGTGTAGCTGGGACATGTTGGCCGGTGTGGGCACGTTGGGCCGAAGGGCTTGTTTTCACGCTGTATCACTCTATGACTCTATTTACACCATGCTTAGCTGTCAGTCCACACAGCTGCCCATTGTCCACAACTGTTTGCAATATCAGCCCCTGAATTCAACGTCTTTCACCTCCGCTTCTGCCATTTGCTCATGGAATGCATGATCAGCCACGGTTGTGGGACTGCACGTTTACAGCCCAACAGCAGCGGTCGGTGCAGTATCGACAAGTCAAGAGAAGTTGCATCAGTATCACCCACAAAATTGCACTCTGTCACACACGCGACAGCTGATAGCCCCTTCAATGGATATGGACAGGATATTTCCACTCACAGGAGAGTCTGGGACTAGCGGTCAGAGCCTCAGAATTAAAAGACGTTCCTTTAGGAAGATCAGGAGGGATTTCTTTGGTCACAGGGCAGTGAATCTGTGCAATTCTTTGCCACAGAAGGCTGTGGTGGCCATCAATGGATATTTTTAAGGCGGTGATAGATAAATTCTTGATTAGTACGGGTGTCAGGGGTTATGGGGAGAAGGCAGGAGAATGGGGTTAGGAGGGAGAGATTGATCAGCCATGATTATCATATCATATCATATCATATATATACAGCCGGAAACAGGCCTTTTCGGCCCTCCAAGTCCGTGCCGCCCAGCGATCCCCGTACATTAACACTATCCTACACCCACTAGGGACAATTTTTACATTTACCCAGCCAATTAACCTACATACCTGTACGTCTTTGGAGTGTGGGAGGAAACCGAAGATCTCGGAGAAAACCCACGCAGGTCACGGGGAGAACGTACAAACTCCGTACAGTGCAGCACCCGTAGTCAGGATCGAACCTGAGTCTCCGGCGCTGCATTCGCTGTAAAGCAGCAACTCTACCGCTGCGCTACCGTGCCGCCCCATTGAATGGCAGAGTAAACTTGATGGGCCGAATTCTGCTCCTATCACTTATGACCTTATGAATTGCAAACTCTTCCAAAACCAATTCTGCAATCAGCACTTCAGCTTTGAAAATCCTGCTCAAACCTGTTCCAGCAGTCATCCTTAACTTGCACAATTGTGTCTGTATCGGTCTTTTATTTGCATTTTTTGTACATACGTATCATAATAATGAAAATCGACTTACATTCTATATGCCTCATTCAATCGACAATAGACAATAGACAATAGGTGCAGGAGGAGGCCATTCGGCCCTTCGAGCCAGCACCACCATTCAATGTGATCATGGCTGATCATTCTCAATCAGTACCCCGTTCCTACCTTCTCCCCATACCCCCTGACTCCGCTATCCTTAAGAGCTCTATCATTCATTGGATTTGCACATTCTCACAATTGCTTCAACCATTATCTCTGTGATTTGCACACGTTCTCACATCTGAGGTAGACACAAAATGCTGGAGTAACTCAGCGGGTCAGGCAGGAATGGTCAGGCTGGAGAGAAGGAATGGGTGACGTTTCGGGTCGAGACCTTTCTTCAGACTGGTTCACCACATCTCCAGTTCAGTTGACAATGCTGGAATTGCACATTTTTTTACACCTGCCCTAAAATCAAACCCAAACTCTCACACCTACTGTCACCATCAAACCCTTGGACTTGCATACTCCCCGACTTCTCTGACACCAATCAGACCCGGGAGTGGTTTATCATTTTATTGATTCTACCATAAACCACTGGCACTGGGCGTCTGAAGAAGGGTCTCGACCTGAAACGTCACCCATTCCTTCTCTCCTGAGATGCTGCCTGACCCGCTGAGTTACTCCAGCACTTTGTGAATAACTACCTTCGATCTGTACCAGCATCTGCAGTTGTTTTCTTTCTCTTCCAGACATTATCTCTCAGCATGCTCTCACTCACACTTACCACAGCTTCAGCCCCTGCATTTGCACGCTCTTCCACACTGTTTTAATCATTCTCTCACACCCGCTGCAGTTGTCATCTATTGGAATTATAAAGTCACTCTGTGAGGGTGATGGTGCTGTGGTGACAGTACAGTGAATTACGTTACGAGACTAGCGATCCCGAGTTTAAATACCAACATGTGTAGGAAGGAAATGCAGATGCTGGTTTAAACCAAAGATAGACGGAAAAAAAAGCCGGAGTAAGGAATGGGTGACGTTTCGGGTCGAGACCGTTCTTCAGTCTGAAGAAGGGTCTCGACCCGAAGCAGCTTGCTTCGGGTCGAGACCCTTCTTCAGACTGAGGAACAGTCTTGACCCGAAACGTCACCCATTCCTTACTCCAGCTTTTTTTGTCTATCTTTGGTTTAAACCAGCATTCCTTCTCTCCGGAGATGCTGTCTGACCCACTGAGTTACTCCAGCTTTTTGTGTCTATCTTCAAATACCAACATGACAGCTGTGGAATTTAAATACGGGTTAATCATCTGGAATTTGGAAAAATAATGACAATTACTCGGGTTAAGATAACAACAAGTCTACTGAATCATCGAAGAAAAACATCTGGTTCAATGTCCTGCATGGGTGGAAGTCTACTGACCTTATCCAATCTGCCTTATGTATTACAACAGGTGGTTGACACGTAAATACCCACTGAAACAGCCTAATGAGCCACTGCAGCTGGACCATCACCACTGCATTGAAACAGGGTCAGAACAAAACTTGTAGGAAGGAACTGCAGATGCTGGTTTACACCCAAGATAGACACAACATGCTGGAGTAACTCAACGGGACAGGCAGCATCTCTGGATGGAAGGAATGGGCAACATTTTGGGGCGAGACCCTTCTTCCGACCTTCTTCAGTCCGAAGAAGGGTCTGACCCGAAACATCACCCATTCCTTCTATCCAGAGATGCTGCCTGTCCCGCTAAGTTACTCCGGTATTTTGTGTCTATCTTTAAAGAACAAAACTTGCTGGCCATCAGGCACGACTTAGACAACTAACTCAAAGTGGCAAAATTACTCCCAACCTAATCTAATCTAATAATCATTATTTATTTGAAAAAAGGGACAATGTACATTAATTGACATTCAAACAAATGTAAATGTACCCGAGTTAGCCGAGAGGCTAGTTTTCATCGACAGTCCCTTAGCCTGATGTTGTTAGGCATCCTAGAAAAGAAATACAATACAATATGTACAATAGTTAAAAACATAGTACATTACCATACAAAGCCATACAGTTAATTAAAATGAGCAGACAAAACCCAAACAGCAGATGTAAAAATACAGTGTGAGTACAGTCTTAATTTAAAGTTTACATTTTTTAAGTTTAAGTTTTAAGAGTCACGTTCAAGTTGGATAAAACTAGCATCAGTGTTGACACTGTTGGTTCTCAATAAGCCATTTCTTGACGTTACACTTAAATGAATAATATGATGGGGAATCTCTAACTGATTGTGGACTGTGGTAACCCGGTTAACCATACAAAGTTCTGCTCATAAACATGTGGGGATTGGTTTATAAACCGTGAGAGCTATCCCACAGAGTGTTCGAGCAACAGCCTGACAGAGTCAGTCTTACAGGATCACACTTTACAGGCAACATGCTACTCTCTGCCTTCACAATCCAGGAGTACACCTTATCCTAGCAGCAGGACAAGCTGACCTGTGATACCTAGGCTCATATGAAGCCTCGTGGCATAAGGTCAAACACAGAAAAGGAGACCTCCACCTGATTATCCTCTGTTAGCCAATGAATCAATGTTCTTCCATGTTGAGCGACACTTGCAAGAAGCACTAAAAGTACTTTGGCGTAGCGGTAGAGTTGCCGCCTTACAGCGTCAGAGACCCGGGTTCAATCTTGACTATGGGTTCTGTGTGTATGGAGCTCGTACGTGCTCCCTGTAACCACGTGGATGTTCTCCGGGTGCTCCAGTTTCTTCCAAGATGTACAGGTTTGTAGGTTAATTGGCTTTAGTAAAATTGTAAAATTGTCCCTAGTGTGTGGGATAGTGCTACTGTAATGGGTGATCGCTGGTCTGCGCAGACTCGGTGGGCTGAAGGGCCTGTTTCCACACTGTATCTCTAAAGTCTAAAGTCTAGTAAAGACACAGAACGTACTCAGAATGGGGGACTTCAATGTTCATCACCAAGGGTAGGCTAGTAGCACTGGGACTGGCCAGGTCGTGAAGATGTGGTTGCAAGTTTGGGTTTGTGTCTGGTAATCAGTGAACCAACATAAGGTATAAATCTATCTGACCTCATTCTAACCAATCTACCTGTGGCAGATGCTTCTGTCCATGACTGCACTGGTAGAGGAGACCATTATGCAATGAATGCATCAGAGAGGCAATGCAAAGCGATGGAGAATCAGCTTAGGTTGAAATCACAAATAGCAGGAGATAAAAGACACAGGTGAACGTATTCTAGAGGCCCACAACATCTATATACTAAAACTCTCGTTTGTTTGTTCCTGAACTACAGACAAAACGGTACACGATAGCGTGACAATTTTAGGCCCACCTTACTCACCGTCGTCCCTTTGGTGCTAATGGAAGTCTCATTGAAATCGGTGTTATATTTTTAAAGTTATTCACATTTTAAAGTTTAAATCTATCTCCTAGGGGGGGAGGGGGGAGGGGGGAGGGAGGGAGGGAGGGGGGTGGAGGGAGGGGGGGAGGAGGAGGGAGGATAAGGAGGGTTGAGGATGGAGGGGGGAGGGAGGGAGGGAGGGAGGGGAGGGGGGGAGGGGAGGGGGGGAGGAGAGGGTGCTGCACCAATGCAGAAGAGGTTTGGGCCCAACGGATCCACTTGGTCTAGTGCCTGCTAAAGCAGAGCATAAATGGAGAAATCTGGGGCATGTTTGAAGGGAGGTGCAATTTTCACGCAAGATTTTGTGCTACATATTGATTGAATGAACCAAACTGGCATGAGTATCACAGAAGAATGTCTCTAGTGAATCAGGGATTGCTTCTAAGAACAGTATGTTGTGGAACCTTTCTGGGAATAGGCCATTTTCGATTTGGAAATGAGTAATCGGAAAGGATTAATACGAGATTAATAGGCTTGTATTCACTGGAATTTAAAGGGATGAGAGGGGATCTTATAGAGACATATAAAATTATAAAAGGACTGGACAAGCTAGATGCAGGAAAAATGTTCCCAATGTTGGGCGAGTCCAGAACCAGGGGACACAGTCTTACAATAAAGGGGAGGCCATTTAAAACTGAGGTGAGAAGAAATGTTTTCACCCAGAGAGTTGTGAATTTCTGGAATTCTCTGCCACAGAGGGCAGTGGAAGCCAAATCATTGGATGGATTTAAGAGAGTTAGATAGAGCTCTAGGGGCTAGTGGAATCAAGGGATATGGGGAGAAGGCAGGCACGGGTTATTGATTGTGATCAGCCATGATCACAATGAATGGCGGCTGGTTCGAAGGGCCGAATGGCCTCCTCCAGCACCTATTTTCTATGTTTCTATGAGATTTTGTGGTGAGACATGACCCACAGTATGAAAAACTTCAGATGCATTTTGAGTGTGAATACCACAGGACCAAAGGCAGATCTTCAATTTAAAGAAGGGCAATTATAATGATTTGAAGGTGAAGTTTTCTAAGGTGGACTTAAAAAAAAATAAGCTAAGAGACAGGTCAGTGACTGAACAGTGGCCAATATTCAAACAGCTGGTTCATAACACGCGGCTAGAATTTATCCCAATTGGAAAGAGGGATTCCATGAGAGGAGGGTATGTCTGTGGTCAACCAAGGAGGGTCACAGATAATGTTGAATTGAAAAGTAGGAAATCTTTTATTCGTGTCATCTGTTTGCCAATCGCGAGTAAATATTAGTGCCACGTGTTTGGCCTCTGCAAGATCCTTTACAGTGCACGTGTCACGCAGCACGTCACAGCTCAGGAGATGTTCCATAGTCTGGAGGCCCCGTCCACACTCGCAGTCTGCCGCATCTTCAGTGTATCCCCACTTCAGCACGTTCGATTTGCTCCTCCCCACGCCTGTCCACAGTCTGTTGAGACTGCGCCATGTTATCCACGGTTGGTCGGATCCTGGTGGGAGTTTCTCAGAGGGATCGATTGCCATGTGAATGTGTTGCGGTCCAGGGGATGGACAAAAGAGAGGAAACTTCTGCGTGATTTCAGACGCTGAGGTAGCAAAGGGTGGTCATGTAGGGGGCTGTCTTTCACCCTTTGATTGTTTGAGGCGTTCTTTTTGACATACAAAGTAGCAAGGGCTGATGGCAGCCCAGAGGACTGGGAAGAAATTTAGGATCAGGTAGCAAATGACGAAAAGGTCACAGGTGGGGAGAAAATGGATTGTGAGAGAAAACTTGTGTTTTCTCAACTTGAAAAATGCGGTCCCCACTTTGTGGCCATTTGGATTATGGAAGATTGCCCATACAAAATTCACAGCACACTACCCGAAAATTAAAGATATAGAATAAAATATGCTCGCACGGAATCGGTGTGGAAAAAATAAGTTAGCACAAAATGTATTATTTTTCAACGCACGTTTCTTGGCGCATGTGCAGATGATGCAGTATTACATTATGGAAAATCTCAATACAAACCATTTTCTAGGAATGCAACCAATTGCCAATAATATCAAACAAACAGTGAGAGTTTCTATGGATATATAAAAAGGAAGGTGATTCAGGTAGGTTTGGACTCTCCTTGAACGGACTTTACTGGCTTTAGAAACATAGAAACGTAGAAAATAGGTGCAGGAGGAGGACTTTCGGCCCTTTGAGCCAGCACCGCCATTCATTGTGATCATGGCTGATCGTCCACAATCAATAACCCGTGCCTGCCTTCTCCCCTTATCCCTTGATTCCACTAGCCCCTTGAGCTCTGTCCAACTCTCTCTTAAATCCATCCAGTGATTTGGCCTCCACTGCCATCTGTGGCAGAGAATTCCACAAATTCACAACTCTCTGGGTGAAAACTTTTTTTTTCACCTCAGTGTTAAATGGCCTCCCCTTTATTCTAAGACTGTGGCCCCTGGTTCTGGACTCCCCCAACATTGGGAACAATTTTCCTGCATCTAGCTTGTCCAGTCCTTTTATAATTTTATATGTTTCTATAAGATCCCCTCTCATCCATTACCTAGCACTAAACGTTACTCCTTTATCATGTATCTATGCACTGGAAATGGATTGATTGTAATCACGTATTGTCTTTCCGCTGACTGGTTCGCATGCAACAAAAAGCTTTTCACAGTACCTCGGTACACATGACAATAAACTAAACTGAACTGGGACCTCGAGAGAACAAATCTAATGAATTAATAATAGGAAGCGAAGAAGTGGCAGATATATTAAGACGATTTTTGAATCAGGCTTCACCAGTACTCTGCAAATGTCCCTGAGATAGTAGATAAGCTCATTTCAAATAACAGAGTGGAACTTGTAAAAAAAATCTCAATCACAGGGGATAAAGTATTTGAGAAACTCCCAGGGCTGAAGGCGGACAAATCGACAGAACACACTGGCCTGCACCCAAGGATTTTAAAGGAGGTGGCTGTGATTGCTTTAATTTATTTTTTAAAACTCAATAAGTTCTCAGAGGGCACCAGAGGTCGGAAATCAGCCAGTGTGATTCCCTTGTTCAACAAGGGAGGAAGACAAAAGGTGTATTGTGTTTGACAAATTTGTTGAATTTCTTTGAGGATTTGACTGGGAGGGGTGGCAGAGAGGAAGCTGGAAACACTGTGCATTTAGATTTCACAAAGGCTTTCGACAATATGCCAAATAAGAGGCTGGCGCATAAATTAAGAGTCCATGTATTGGAGAAAGTGTGTGAGCATGAATTGGAACTGGCTTTCACATAGAAAACTGCGAATTTGAATAAATGGGTCCTTTCCTTTTGCAGGCGTGTGGAGTATCCCAGGGACCTGTTCTTGGCCCTCAAATGTTTGCCATTTAGATTCATGGGGCCTGAATGAGGCGATTTAGAAATAGCTGCAAGGGCATGTTGTGATACAAAACATTGTGATTCTACACCAGGGTAAGGTATGACTGAGTCAGGGAATAACTGGCAAATGGAGTTAAATGTGGGAAACTATGAACTCATGCACTTCAGTAAGAGGAATTGAAAGGCAGAATCTATATACTAAAACTCTCGTTTGTTTGTTTGATTGTTCCTGAACTACAGCCAAAACGGTACACGATAGCTCGACAATTTTAGGCCCACCTTACTCACCGTCGTCCATTTGGTGCTAATGGAAGAAGTTTCATTGAAATCGGTGTTATATTTTTTAAGATATTCACATTTTAAAGTTTAAATCTATCTCCTAGGTAGGGAGGGCGGAGGGGGGGAGGGAGGGAGGATAAGGGGGGTTTAGGGGGACGGAAGGGGAAGGGGTGGGGAGGGGGAGGGGGTGGAGGGAGGGGAGGAGGGAGGGGAGGAGGGAGAGGAGGAGGGAGGGGGGAGGGTGGAGGGGGAAGAGCGGAGAGGGAGAGGGGGAGCGGGGAAGAGGGAGGAAGGGGAGGGGGACAGGGGTGGGGTGGGGGGGGGGAGGAACGGTTGCTGCACCAATGCGGACGAGGTTTGGGCCCAACGGGTCCACTTGGTCTAGTATTCTCTCAATGGGAAGAATAAATGGAAAACACAGTGGCCACACAGGTCTGAAGAAGGGTCTCGACCCGAAAGAGTCTGAAGAAGGGTCTCGACTCGAAACGTCACCCATTCCTTCTCTCTGGAGATGCTGCCTGTCCCGCTGAGTTACTCTAGCATGTTGTGCCTACCTTCAGGTTCCTGGAACTGTGTGTTCTTTCACTCCTCCATCAGCTGTTGAAACTGTACACTCTTTCACCAGCTTCATCCCTGCAGTTGCATGCTCAGAATCAGAATCGCCTTTATTGCCATCCAAAAAAAACAAGTCTTTTCGACGAAATTCCCTTACCCACAGTCCAACATTAAGAGCAATAAAAATAAGCAATAACACACACAATCACAAACCAACACAAAAAAAAAAAAAAGAAACATCCATCACAGTGAGTCTCCTCCAGTCACCTCCTCACTGTGATGGAAGGCCAGAATGTCTTCCACATACTTCCTCATGCGAGGAATAGATCGGGTAGATGTCTCATGCCCAGAGGAGGTGAATCAAGGACCAGAGGACATTGGTTTAAGGTGAAGGGGAAAACATTTAATAGGAATCTGGGGGTTAACTTTTCCACACAAAGGGTGGTGGATGTACGGGACGAGCTGCCAGATGAGGTAGTTGAGAGAGGGACTATCCCAACATTTAAGAAAGTTAGATGGGTACATAGATAGGACAAGGTTGGAGGAATATGGACCAAACACAGGCAGGTGGGACAAGTGTAGCTAGGACATGTTGGCCAGTGTGGGCAAGTTGGGCCGAAGGGTCTGTTTCCACACTGTCTCACTCTATGACTTAGACAATAGGTGCAGGAGGAGGCCATTCGGCCCTTCGAGCCAGCGGCCATTCAATGTGATCATGGCTGATCATTCACAATCAGTACCCCGTTCCTACCTTCTCCCCATACCCCCTGACTCCGCTATCCTTAAGAGCTCTATCTAGCTCTCTCTTGAATGCATTCAGAGAATTGGCCTCCACTGCCTTCTGAGGCAGAGAATTCCACAGATTCACAACTCTCTGACTGAAAACGTTTTTCCTCATCTCCGTTCTAAATGGCCTACCCCTTATTCTTAAACTGTGGCCCCTGGTTCTGGACTCCCCCAACATTGGGAACATGTTTCCTGCCTCTAACGTGTCCAACCCCTTAATAATCTTATTTGTTTCGATAAGATCCCCTATCATCCTTATAAATTCCAGTGTATACAAGCCTAGTCGCTCCAGTCTTTCAACATACGACAGTTCCGCCATTCCGGGAATTAACCTCATGAACCTACGCTGCACGCCCTCAATAGCAAGAATATCCTTCCTCAAATTTGGAGACCAAAACTGCACACAGTACTCCAGGTGCGCTCTCACTAGGGCCCTGTACAACTGCAGAAGGACCTCTTTGCTCCTATACTCAACTCCTCTTGTTATGAAACATAGAAAATAGGTGCAGGAGTAGGCCATTCGGCCCTTCGAGCCTGCACCGCCATTCAATATGATCATGGCTGATCATCCAGCTCAGTAACCTGTACCTGCCTTCTCTCCATACCCCCTGATCCCTTTAGCCACAAGGGCCACATCTAACTCCCTCTTAAATATAGCCAATGAACTGGCCTCAACTACCTTCTGTGGCAGAGAATTCCACAGACTCACCACTCTCTGTGTGAAGAAATGTTTTCTCATCTCGGTCCTAAAAGACTTCCCCCTTATCCTTAAGCTGTGACCCTTGGTTCTGGACTTCCCCAACATCGGGAACAATCTTCCCGCATCTAGCCTCTCCAACCCCTTAAGAATTTTATATGTTTCTATAAGATCCTGGGGTCCCAGCACTGAGCCTTGCGGTACCCCACTAGTCACTGCCTGCCATTCCGAAAAGGACCTGTTTATTCCTACTCTTTGCTTCCTGTCCGCCAACCAATTTTCTATCCACCTCAACACTGAACCCTCAATACCGTGTGCTTTAAGTTTGTACACCAATCTCCTATGTGGGACCTTGTCGAAGGCCTTCTGAAAGTCCAGATATAACACATCGACTGGTTCTCCCTTATCCACTCTACTAGTTACATCCTCGAAAAATTCTATAAGATTCGTCAGACATGATTTGCCTTTGGTAAATCCATGCTGACTTTGTCCAATGATTTCATCACTTTTTTAGGACCGAGATGAGAAAACATTTCAGCCATGATCATATTGAATGGCGGTGCAGGCTCGAAGGGCCGAATGGCCTACTACTGCACCTATTTTCTATGTTTCTATGTTTCTAAAAGACTTCCCCCTTATCCTTAAGCTGTGACCCCTGGTTCTGGACTTCCCCAACATCGGGAACAATCTTCCCGCATCTAGCCTCTCCAACCCCTTAAGAATTTTATATGTTTCTATAAGATCCCCCCTCAGTCTTCTAAATTCCAGCGAGTATAAGCCTAGTCTATCCAGTCTTTCTTCATATGAAAGTCCTGCCATCCCAGGGATCAATCTGGTGAACCTTCTCTAAGGCTAGAATGTCTTTCCTCAGATTAGGAGACCAAAACTGTACACAATACTCCAGGTGCGGTCTCACCAAGGCCCTATACAACTGCAGCAGAACCTCCCTGCTCCTATACTCAAATCCTCTTGCTATGAATGCTGACATACCATTCGCTTTCTTCACTGCCTGCTGCACCTGCACGCTTGCTTTCAATGACTGGTGCACCATGACACCCAGGTCACGTTGCATCTCCCCTTTTCCTAATTGGCCACCATGCAGGTAATATAAGAAGATAACTGCAGATGCTGGTACAAATCGAAGGTATTTATTCACAAAATGTTGGAGTAACTCAGCAGGTCAGGCAGCATCGCGGGAGAGAAGGAATGGGTGATGTTTCGGGTCGAGACCCTTCTTCAGACTGATGTCAGCCGCCCCCCTGTATCTGAAATATAAAATTAAAAAATTAAAATATGAAATATATTCTTGTATGCACTGTTGTATGTTCTTATCAACCTTTTAAAAATGTTTGTTTGAATATCAATAAAGGAAATTCTTGACATTTTGGGTTGGACTGAAATCTAGCACGTACTGTGACCATAATACCTGCAAATTAGACGCGGATTGCATATCGTATGTTTGTCGAGGAGACCAGCAGCTTTTCCTTTCAGTGTTTTCTGTTCACTTCAGGTGAAATTGGAAATATCTTCAACCCAGTTTCTTACTGAAATATCGTACCACTCCACAATCTACCACAAGGTATACGGGTCTCTTCTACATCCCGCAGCTCCGCTCTTGCTCCCCCTCCCCCCACTCGCAACAAGGACAGAATCTCCCTCGTTCTCACCTTCCACCCCACCAGCCAGAGAATCCAACAAATCATCCGCCAACATTTCCGTCACCTACAACGGGACCCCACCACTGGCCACATCTTCCCAACCCCTCCCCTCTCTGCGTTCCGCAGAGACCGTTCCCTCCGTAACTCCCTGGTCCACTCGTCCCTTCCTACCCAAACCAGCCCATCCCCGGGCACTTTCCCCTGCAACCGCACGAGATGCAACACCTGTCCCTTTACCTCCCCCTTCAACTCCATCCAAGGACCCAAACAGTCTTTCCAGGTGAGACAGAGGTTCACCTGCACCTCCTCCAACCTCATCTATTGCATCCGCTGCTTTAGATGTCAACTTATTTACATCGGCGAAACCAAGCGCAGGCTCGGCGATCGCTTCGCTCAACACCTGCGCTCGGTCCGCATTGGCCAAACTGATCTCCCGGTGGCCGAGCACTTCAACTCCCCCTCCCATTCCCAGTCTGACCTTTCTGTCATGGGCCTCCTCCAGTGCCATAGTGAGGCCCACTGGAAATTGGAGGAACAGCACCTCATATTTCGCCTGGGCAGCTTGCAGCCCAGTGGTATGAACATCGACTTCTCCAACTTTCGATAGTTCCTCTGTCCCTCTCTTCCCCTCCTCCTTCCCAGATCTCCCTCTATCTTCCTGTCTCCACCTATACCCTTCCTTTGTCCGGCCCCCCTGACATCAGTCTGAAGAAGGGTCTCGACCCGATACGTCACCCATTCCTTCTCTCCTGAGATGCTGCCTGACCTGCTGAGTTACTCCAGCATTTTGTGAATAAATACCTTCGATTTGTACCAGCATCTGCAGTTATTGTCTTATACAAGGTATACACCAGCTGAGCTCCTCAAGAAAAGAAGGCTCAGAACTAGGCTGAGTTTGGTTCCACCTAACCTATCTCCGAAGGTTGAATGGAAACATTCTGATCAGAAACTTCATTGCGGTCGGTGGAAGTAAAAAAGAACGCAGGCTCAACACACATGATCAGGTTCGTGTTCTCAGTCCCCCTTACAAAGTGGGAGGTGGGAACAGTAGTATGATCCCAGCAAGGGATGAACTGGTACCAGAGCAAGGCATAGACAAAGAAGCAGATCTGTCAGATTTTGGTATTTTTCCAAGTTCAGATGTAAGAGCAGAATCTCCAAAGAAAGTAGAGACAAAGGTAAATGATCCTGAACTTGACCCTCCTTTAGAACCACAACCTGACACTCCCCCTAAACCACTCAGGAGATCAGAAAGAGTGCGTTAACCAACCGCCAGATTACATTTATAAAATTATTCTTGTTTGTCTAATTTACAAGTTATTTTACTTTCTACGGGGAGAGCAGTGTAGTGTATATAATGGTAACTGTAATGTTAAGAATAGAGTACTAGAATGGTATGATTTGTGTCATGTGATATATTCAATATCTTATAGTCTCGTGAACAATTGTAAGTATGCGCGGTGTACTTTTGTAAAATAAAGAAGACCCACACTGGCAACAGCGTGTACAAAAAACCCGTGCTGGTTTCTATCTGCATGCTGAAGCCGTAATGTCTTACAAGGTCATAGCCTCAGAATTAAAGGTCGTTCTTTTAAGAAGGAGATGAGGAGAAATGTCTTTAGTCAGAGGCTGGTGAATCTGTGGAATTCTTTGCCACAAAATGCTGTGGAGGCCGTCAGTGGGTATTTTTAAGGCAGAGATAGATTCTTGATTAGTACAGATGTCAGAGGTTCTGCAGAGAAGGCAGGAGAATGGGGTTAGGAGGGAGAGATAGATCAGCCATGATTGAATGGCGGCATAGACTTGATGGGCCGAATGGCCTAATTCTACTCCTATACCTTATGACCTTCCTACAGATGGTGCACCCTTCTTGTAGAGAAAGAATGGAATGCATCTTTGGTGAAATCTTAGGTCGGCACAGTGGCATAGCAGTAGAGTTGCTGCCTTACAGTGCCAGAGACCCAGGTTTGATCCTGACTCCAGGCGCTGACTGTACAGAGTTTGCACGTTCTCCCTGTCACCCCGTGGGTTGTCTCCAAGATCTTCGGTTTCCTCCCACACTCCAAAGACATACAGGTTTGTAGGTTAACTGGCTTGGTGTAAATGTAAATTATCCCTAGTGTGTGTAGGATAGTGTTAGTGTGCGGGGATCGCTGGGCGGTGCGGACTCGACGGACCGAAGGGCCTGTTTCAACGCTGTATCTCTAAACTAAACTAAATTACTTTTTATTCATCTGCTTTGCTGATCTATCATTTTACACTTTTATCTATTTTCCAAGTTCATTTCAGCACCATCGGTCTTCATTCCACTATAATTGCCTTTATTAAAATTAGGATACAAATTTTAGTCCCAGGTTTCTTGCTTTCAAATTTAATGCGATTTTTCATGATGAAGTTATTAATTATGCCTGGGGTTAAATAAGTTCCACACCTGAAACATTGAATATTTCCCTTTCCAAAGATACTCCTGGCCAGCTGAGTGTTTCCAGCATTTTCTGTTCCCTGAAAATGCAATTTTTAGATTAATTCATTGATATTTGTTACCAAATTCAAGTACATACAAACATGTACATTGTGCAAAGCAAGGAAAATCTTTCAAATTGTTCGCCTGTAACGGATAAAAGGACTAGACAAGCTAGATGCAGGAAAAATGTTCCCAATATTGGGGGAGTCCAAAACCACGGGACACAGTCTAAGAATAAAGAGGAGGCCATTTAAAACTGCGGTGAGAAGAAACTTTTTCACCCAGAGAGTTGTGAATTTGTTGAATTCTCTGCCACAGAGGGCAGTGGAGGCAAATTCACTGGATGAATTTAAGAGTTAGATAGAGCTCTAGGGGCTAGTGGAATCAAGAGATATGGGGAGAAGGCAGCACAGGTTACTGATTGTAGATGATCAGCCATGATCACAATGAATGGTGGTGCTGGCTCGAAGGGCCAAATGGCCTCGTCCAGCACCTATTTTCTATGTTTCTATGTAACAGATGCAGTTTGGAACTTCAATAGCTAACTATGGCACCCCTTGAGGAGAGAATTGATGGCTGACCAGACATACACAGCAAGAGACCTACTGCAAAGTGGCATGTGGATACATTCGCAGTGTTAGCAACCATCATCGCTGTAAATCCTGAGCGAGTGCCAGCGAGCCAAACTCTCTGTCAGAGGAAGAGCAGGACACATATGGTCTTGACAACAGTGACTTCGCAAATGTTAGACATCATCAACGTCAATGGAAAGGAGATGGAAAGAAGACAAGGTAGACACAAAATGCTGGAGTAACTCAGCGGGTCAGGCAGCATCTCTGGAGAGAAGGAATGGGTAACGTTTTGGGTCGAGACCCTTATTCAGACTGAGGAAGACAAGATGATTATCTTTTGTTGAGTGTCTAGGGATTTTTAGCAAAGATCTTAAGGTGTTTGCTTCACGTATTGACCACACTGTGATATTTAAATCCAATAGTAGTACTAACCTTCCTCTTTAATGCCCAGCTAACTATTTGAAAGATTTTCCTTGCTTTGCACAATGTACACGTTTGAATATATACCCTTGAATTTGGTAACAAATATCAAAGAATTAAAATAAAAATGCATTTTCAGGGTATAGAAAATGATGGAAACACGCAACAGGTCAGACAGCATCTTTGGCAAGAGAAATATTCAATGTTTCAGGCGGGGAACCTATTTAACAAAGTATGTAACAGAAGAAGATGTAAATGTTGAGATTGCAAAACTATAAACAACCAAAGAGATGAAGAATGCAATCCCCTTTGTTGAAATTGGACCCAAGATATATCAACTTATTCTTCATTCTTCACACAAGCATTATGTTCTTTGAAGAAGTCTCAAGGAAGCACTTTAGATTTATTATTGTCACTCTTACCGAGGTGCAGAGGAAAGCTTTGTTTTTTGTATGCTATCCAAAAAGATCAGATACACCATATATAGATACAATCGGTTCAAACTCAAGTACAATGTACAGAGCAAAGGGGAAGATACAGAGTGCAGATTATAGTTCTTAGCATTGGAATGCATCATTCCCTTAAACAAAGTCCCATGTCCTCAATGGGGTAGAACAGTACCCTAGCTTACACAAGGGCTGTTTAGAAGCTTGATAATGGAGGGGAAGAAGCTGTTCTCCAATCTGGTAATGTGCGCTTTCATGCTTCTGTACCTTCTGCTGGATGGCAGCAGGGAGAAGGAGGAATGACTGGGGTGGGACAGGTCTTTGATTATGTTGGCTGCTTTGCTGAGCAGCGTGAAGTGTAGAAGGAGTCAATGGTTGGAAGTTTGGTCAGTGTGATGGCCTGGGCTACATTTACAACTCTATGCAATTTATTGTGGTTTTGGGCAATACATGATTACAATCAAGCCAGTGACCCTTGGTACAGGTGGACCCAAGCCAGTGACCCTTGGTACAGGTGGACCCAAGCCAGTGACCCTTGGTACAGGTGGACCCAAGCCAGTGACCCTTGGTACAGGTGGACCCAAGCCAGTGACCCTTGGTACAGGTGGACCCAAGCCAGTGACCCTTGGTACAGGTGGACCCAAGCCAGTGACCCTTGGTACAGGTGGACCCAAGCCAGTGACCCTTGGTACAGGTGGACCCAAGCCAGTGACCCTTGGTACAGGTGGACCCAAGCCAGTGACCCTTGGTACAGGTGGACCCAAGCCAGTGACCCTTGGTACAGGTGGACCCAAGTCTGCTGGGGCAGGATACCTTCCACCACAACCCTTCTATTCAACATTCTGTAATGCTGTACATTTAGAATGAATTAAAAGCTACAAGTTAAGACCACAGAATCAAATGACAGTGTATCTAATAATGTCACGTTGTGGCATTGAAGAAACTTTCGTAATATTTCAACTTAAAAGAGCTCTGGTAGGCAGAACATAACATTTCTTGCTATCCACTTTGCTGCTGTAAATTTTCCCGGTGTGGAACGAATAAAGGAATATATTATTATTATTATTATTATTATAGGACGTAAGAAACAGAAGCACAAGCAAGTCTTTTAATCTTTTTTTTTGCCCTGTCATTCAATAAGATAGACCAGAGCGTCGTAGAGTCATTAAGCATGGAAACAGGCTCTTCGCCCCAACTTGTGCATGGCGACTAAAGTGGCATCTAATCTAAACTTAAAACTAAACTACACTAAATCTTTCATCCAATTTGCCCATGTTTGGCCCATATCCCTCAAAAACGTTGTTATTATTGAACAGTTGGCTGAGGTATTACTGAACAGTTGGCTGAGGTATTCACCAGGATCTTTAACCTGTCACTATCTCTGGCTAAGGTCCCCAAGTGCCTGAAGTCGGCTACCATAGTTCCGGTGCCGAAAAAAACAAAGATCTCCAACCTGAACGACTACCGCCCGGTTGCCCTAACGCCGTTAGTCATGAAGTGCTTTGAGAGGCTGGTCCTCTCACACATCAAATCCAGCATCCCTGACTCACTGGACCCACATCAATTTGCATACTGGGCAAATAGATCCACAGAGGACGCCATCTCTCTGGCTCTTCACACTGTCCTGACTCACCTGGAGAGACAGGGCATGTACGTGAGGATGCTATTCATTGACTATAGCTCTGCCTTCAACACGGTCATCCCCACCAAGCTCATCACCAAACTCCACCAGCTAGGCCTCAGCTCGTCGTTATGCGACTGGATCCTGGACTTCCTGCTGGAGCGACCGCAGGCAGTGAGAATGGGCCCGCACCTGTCCTCCACTATCACCCTGAGTACCGGCACACCACAGGGCTGTGTTCTGAGCCCCATGCTCTAGTCCCTCTTCACACACGACTGTGTTCCTGCATTAAACACCAACACCATTGTCAAGTTTGCAGACGACACAACGGTGATCGGGCTTATCACCAACAGTGATGAAACAAAATACAGAGCGGAAGTGCAGAACCTGGCGGACTGGTGGTCTGATAACAACCTGTCCCTAAATACCACCAAGACCAAGGAGCTGATCATCAACTTCCGTAGGTCACACAACGGGGAATACGCCCCGATCTTTATCAACGGGGACAGTGTGGAGAGAGTGTCCAGCTTCAAGTTTCTGGGCACTCGCATTTTGGAGGACCTAACATGGTCCAATAACACTGCTGCGCTGGTCAAGAAGGCACAGCAACGACTGTTCTACCTAAGAACACTGAAGAAGTCTGGTCTACCCCAACAGCTGCTGACGACATTCTATCACTGCACCATAGAGAGCATCCTAACACATGGCATCCCCGTGTGGTATCTCAGCTGCACGGAGGCAGAGAGGAAAGCTCTTCAGCGGGTAGTCCATAGAGCTCAGAGGACCATCGGAACACAGCTACCAGCCTTGGAGGGCATCTACAACACACGATGCCTCAGAAAAGCCACCAGCATCCACAAAGACTCTCACACCCCTGCAACAGTCTGTGCGAACTTCTACCATCAGGCAAACGATACAAGGCCTTCTACGCCCGCACCTCCAGATTCAGGAACAGCTTCATCCCCAGGGCCATAGCAGCTATGAACCGGTCCTGCTGAGCCGGATGGTCACATCGCACAGTGAACCGGCACAGATCTACTTGCACTTTATTCTGTTTTAAAACTGTTAGAATTTGTTTCATTGGGTTGTTTAAATTAATACTGACTAGCTAATTAATTTATTGCATCGTATGGGAGGCGCATTCCCAATCTCGTTGTACCCCTGTACAATGACAATAAAGATATATTGTATTGTATTGTATTGTATGTGCACGTTCAAGTGTCTTTTAAATGCTGTTAAAGTACGTGCCTCAACTACCTCCTCTGGTAGCGCATTCCATATACACACATCACCTGAGTGAAAACACTGCCCCTTGGGTTCCTAATAAATATGTCCCCTCTCACCCTATACCTACACCGATCAGCCGAAACATTATGACCACTGACAGGTGAAGTGAATAACATTGGTTATCTTGTTACAATGGCACCTGTCAAGGGGTGGGATATATTAGGCAGCAAATGAACAATCAGTTCTTGAACTTGATGTGTTGGATGCAGGAGAAATGGGCAGGAGTAAAGACATGAGTGACTTTGACAAGGGCCAAATTGTTATGGCCAGACGACTGGGTCAGAGCATCTCTGAAACGGCAAGGCTTGTGGGGTGCTCCCGGTCAGCAGTGGTGAGTACCTACCGACAGTGGTCCGAGGAGGGACAAACCGCAAACCGGCGACAGACAGGGTTTTGGGCGCCCAAGGCTCATCGATGCACGAGGGCAACAAAGGCTATCCCGTCTGGTCCAAACCGACTGTGGGAAGACGACAAGCCAGTGGAGGGAGTGCTCTGGGCTATGTGCTGCTGGGAAACCCTGGGTCCGGCCATTCATGTGGACGTCAATTTGTGTCTATTTGCAGAAATCGAGACCTTGAAACAAAATGCAGGTACATTGTCCAAAGTACCTCAAGAAAGTTGGGGCACAAATACAGGAATCTAGAGCAACGAGGAATTGTCAAGTATTGGGTCGAGATCTTGCATCAGGACAGAGAGAAGATGTACTGTATAAAGATGGGGGGGGGTGGGCAAAAGAGAGGGGGGCCTGTAAGTGATTGGTGGACCGAGGAGTGAAAGATTATGAGCAGATGAAGCCATGTGGGGAGAAGGAAGAGCACAGTTGGGAGCAAAGATACTAGAGGAGCAAGATGAACCACTCCGTCAAAATCGTCTATACTGAAGTGTAGTACGCAAAGGAGCGTAACGTCCGCCATTTTAGTAGGCAAAACCCGCCTTTCGTTATGCCTCTCGCAGTGTAATCAGTGTTTTGGGGGAACAGTATGTGTGATGACACCATAAAAATGTAGAGTATATCTCATCTAGATTTTTGTTATTTTTCTTTTAAAATGTTTCTGCAAGTTTTTGCCTACTAAAATGTCGCCGTGACATACTACGGTTTTCAGGGTCGAGTGGTCTATCTTGATCTGTTCTATTATCTTTGGTTGGGAGCTAGAGGCATGTGGAAGCAGGCAGACAGAGGGGAAAAAAGGCAGATGGAGCCCGGTGGGGGGGTGTGGAAAGTGAAGATTAAGCGAACAGGGTGATATGGGTGGCGCGGTGATGCAGCGGTAGAACTGCTGCCTTACAGCAACTACAGTGCCAGCCGGGTTCGATCAAGACTAAGGGTGATATCTGTACAGAGTTTGTACGTTCTCCTCGTGGATTTCCTCCGAGAACTTCGGTTTCCTCCCACACTCCAAAGACGTCCAGGTATGTAGGTTAATCGGCTTGGTGTAAGTGTGAATTGTCCACAGTGTGTGTAGGATCGTGTTAGTGTGCGGGGATCGCTGGTCTACGCAGACTCAGTAGGCCAATAGGCCTGTTTCCGCGCTGTATCTCTAAACTAAACTAAAGTACGGTAATGCATTCAATAGACAATAGACAATACGTGCAGGAGGAGGCCATTCGGCCCTTCGAGCCAGCACCGCCATTCAATGTGATCATGGCTGATCATTCTCAATCAGTACCCCGTTCCCGCCTTCTCCCCACACCCCCTGATGCCGCTATCCTTTAGAGCTCTATTTAGCTCTCTCTTGAATGCATTCAGAGAATTGGCCTCCACTGCCTTCTGAGGCAGAGAATTCCACAGATTCACAACTCTCTGACTGAAAACGTTTTTCCTCATCTCAGTTCTAAATGGCCTACCCCTTATTCTTAAACTGTGGCCCCTTGTTCTGGACTTCCCCAACATTGGGAACATGTTTCCTGCCTCTAACGTGTCCAACCCCTTAATAATCTTATACGTTTCGATAAGATCTCCTCTCATCCTTCTAAATTCCAGTGTATACAAGCCTAGTCGCTTGTATTCAAGAGGGAGCTAGATAGAGCTCTTAAGGATAGCGGGGTCAGGGGGTATGGGGAGAAGGCAGGAACGGGGGTACCGATTGAGAATGATCAGCCATGATCACATTGAATGGTGGTGCTGGCTCGAAGGGCCGAATAGCCTACTCCTGCACCTATTGTCTATTGATTCTAATTTTTTAACATTTGGTTCTGCAAAAAAAAACAAGTATTTGAGATCAGTGAACAAAGTCACCTGAAAATTGATAAAGCTCCCAGGGGCCAAACACATACCAATGGTTCCTGCTCTATATGGGAATAACTTCATTTGATTTTCTCCTTCCCATCGCTCAACCTTTGACTGATTATTGCCTCAGTGCCATACTCTGCACGAGGCTGCGTTCAGCACCATTAAATGTTGTAGACAGAGTGGAACAGAATCAAAATTGTTAAAAACCTTATTTCGAGTAAGGTTCCAAAGGGTGAAGATTTCAGATCAATGATCATGACTGAATTTTGAATTCCAGGTCAAAATAAATGCAGACAAACGGGAAGATGGGTCATTTGTTACAGTCTGTCAATCCGTAGTAATGTGCAGATTGTCGAAAAGACATGAACCACATCTTTCAGTGATAGGCATACACAACTAGGTCAAAGTATTGTCGCAATTATATGTTGCTTCAGAATCTGTCTCAGTGCCTGAACAGATTCCATGACAACACCACAATGATCAGACTTCAGAAAGGTCACCATTTGCAATACTCTCTGATCATACCCACAAAAGGTAGTGATATTCAATAGAATGAATCTATTCAAACAGTTATTCCAACAGGTACAGACATGAGTAGGAAAGAAAACTGCAGATGCCGGTTTAAATCGAAGGTAGACACGAAATGCTGGAGTAACTCAGCGGGTCAGGCAGCATCTGTGGAGAGAAGGAATGGATGACGTTTCGGGTCGAGACCCTTACCTGAAACGCCACCCATTCCTTCTCGTCACCCATTCCTTCTCTCCAGAGATGCTGAGTTACTCCAGCATTTTATGCCTAGGTACAGACATGAAATTGTTTCTTCTAAAGGAAACAGTGGAGGTCGAGAAGAGATTAGATTTGAGGAGTTTAAATGGTTGGATGGTAGGCCTTGGAGTGCATGTTTACAACTGTGTAAACACCTTTGGCTTATACACGGTGAAGTCTTTGATGAGAATGACTTGGAGCTAGTTATCACCAATACAACACGAAAAATCTGTTCCCTGGACACATGAAGCCCAAGACCCAAAAAAAACAATGTCTTAAGGAAGAGATGGGGGAATGAAATGAGTGTGGGAAGTTCATAAATTCATAAGTGATAGGAACAGAATTAGGCCACTCAAGTCTATCCCACCATTCAATCATGGCTGATCTATCTTTTCCCTCTCAACCCCATTCTCCAGCCTTCTCCCCATAACTCCTGACACCTGTACTAATCAAGAATCTATCTACCTCTGCCTTCAAAATATCAATTGCCTTGGCCTCCACAGCCTTCATTCATTGGCAATGAATTCCACAGATTCACCACCCTCTGACTAGAGAAATTCTTCCTCCTCATGTCCTTCCTAAAGGAACGTCCTATAATCCAGAGGCCGTGACCCTCTGGTCCTAAACTCTCCCACTGGTGGAAACATCCTCTCCACATCCACTCTATCCAGGCCAAGTTCAGTAATTCACAATGAGATGCATTAATTCTTTGACACTGTCAATACCATTTATGGATTAAACACTCTAGAATCGCTTTTCTCTGAGTGAAGAACAGACAGTTAGCACCTGCTGGATGGAACACTTTGAAGAACTCGTACTTGATGATGAACGCCTTTGGCCTTCTCCGTTGAAGTTCTAAAACATAATGGAGAGGAAATTGACGACAAAAACAAAAATCATAGCCTCATCTATCATACTTGGGAAGAAAAGGGCATGCCGAGGGTCTTAAAGACCCCCATCATCGGCGGTGAAGCCCTCACGGGTCAGTGGGAGCTTCGCGAGTCAACCCGCGGTCAGCAGTTGATGAGGGAACCACTGTGATGGGGGGGCGGGGGGGGGGGGAAGGAATGGCGGGGGACCGCGGTGAGGGAGAGGGAAGAACGGTGAATGATGGAGGATCCAGCGGGGGGTCAACACACACACCTGGCGTGGGACACTTTGTAATTTTGTCCGCCGTCGTATTTACGGCAACTATCTGCATACCTTGGGTATGCAAGCAAAGAATTTCACTGTGAATGGTCACATGTGAGAGTAAAGTATTCCATTCCATTGTGACGATCTTCAAAAAAGGCGAAAAAATCAATTAGTTACCACCACCTCCCTACTGCTTGTCCCGGAGCATGTTATTGGAAGTGACACCCTCACTAATTGAGAACAGATGGAATTGGAGAAAGTGTGTTGACATGGCCATGAAATTGGTTAAAAACTGGAAAACAATTTAGGGTATATACTCAAATTGGGAGGATCAAGAGTCAAGAGTGTTCAATCATTATATGTACCAATAACAGAATCTTGAAATTCTTACTTGCAGCAGCATAACAGGGCCTGGAGCCACAATGTACACCTATCAGCCAAAACTTTGTGACCCGATGAGCCAAAACATTATGACCACCTGCCTAATATGGTGTTGGTCCTCCGTATGCAGCCCCATAGGCAGCAGGGTGCGATGCACTGTGTATTGTGACACATTCCTCCCGTGACCACCATTAAAAGTTTCTGTGACTTGTGCCACACTAGACCTTCTCGGACCAGACGGGATAGCCTTTGTTGCCCTCGTGCATCGATGAGCCTTGGGCGCCCAACACCCTGTCGCCGGTTTGTGGTTTGTCCCTCCTCAGGCCACTGCCGGTAGGTACTCACCACTGCTGACCGGGAGCACCCCACAAGCCTTGCCGGTTCATAGATGCTGGGCATAACAACTTGGCCCTTGTCAAAGTCGCTCAGGTCTTTACTCCTGCCCATTTCTCCTGCATCCAACACATCAACTTCAATAACTGACTGTTCACTTGCTGCCTAATATATCCCATCCCTTGACAGGTGCCATTGTAACAAGGAAATCAATGTTATTCACTTCACCTGTCAGTGGTCATAATGTTTTGGCTGATCGGTGTACATAGATGATAAACAAACATTCAGTTAATTAATAACCACAATACTGGAGCAAAAGAAACCCCCAAAGTCCTTAATACAACAAAAGCGTCGATGGGAGTTCATTGCTGAGGTTGATTTTGCAAAGTGTTCGAGAGTCCGATGTTTGTTGGGAAGAAGTTATTCTTGAGCCGTTTCCAGACTTCTATCCCATCTTCCTGATGGTAGGAGTGAAATCCTGTCCAGGAGACCAGGATAAGTTGGGACTTTGATAATATTGGCTGCCTTTTTGAGGCAATGCCTCCTAAAGATCCCTTTGATGGTGGGGGGTTGGTTTCTGACATTCTCAAAGCATTTCTACTGGGGCCTTGGACTTTTCATTACACTTATCATTGACTTAGAACTGTGCAGCAGCAGAGAGATTTAGGGTCCCCATGTACAGAGTTCACTCGAGGCTGATAAACAACTACAAATTGGAAGTTACAAAAGGCTGATGACAAATGTCCTTCATCTCAAAGGGCTGGAATACAAAGGAAATAAATAAGGTCATAGGTACATAAAGGTCTGGTACTGAACTCAGTTCTGGGACATCACTCTGGAAGGATGCATTGGCTTTGCAGAGAACGCAGAGCTGATTTGCCAGAATGACATTGGAGCTAAAATGGATAAATTATGGGGATGGATGGGTACCACAAACTAGTAGCAATCAGAGTATAAAAGTTCAGATTATTAAAGTGTTTAAGATGAAATAAAGAATGCTACGGGGAGAGAAATCAATTCCTCCAGGTATGCTGGTGCCACAGTGGTTATATTGTTAGAAGCTGGTCCAAATCAATTCACTTACTTCATGAAGTAGCTGAGAGGAAAAGGAACATCAGCAGAACATTTTCCAGCAATAGCACTGAAGTGCACTACATCCAGTTATGCCTCCAACCAAGCTAGCCCAGCAGTTACGACACCAGAAGCCATGCAAAAAAAGGGGGGAAAAAATGCCTGGATATCTCCTTCCACAGGAAGCAACACAAATCTTATCCAGCTAATTATTGACGAGTCAATCTACCCTTTATCAGCAAATTGAGAGAAGCTATCTATGACAATGCAGCACATTATCACCAGTTATGTTTATTGATGCCTATCTTGGGTTCGGCTAGGACACGATAATAGACAATAGGTGCAGGGGTAGGCCATTCGGCCCTTCGAGCCAGCACCACCATTCAATGTGATCATGGCTGATCATTCTCAATCAGTACCCCGTTCCTGCCTTCTCCCCATACCCCCTGACTCCGCTATCTTTAAGAGGTCTATCTAGCTCTATCTTGAAAGCATCCAGAGAATTGGCATCCACTGCCTTCTGAGGCAGAGAATTCCACAGATTTACAACTCCCTGACTGAAAACGTTTTTCCTCATATCCGTTCTAAATGGCCTACCCCTTATTCTTAAACTGAGAATAAGGGGTAGGCCATTTAGATCGGAGATGAGGTAAAACTTTTTCAGTCAGAGAGTTGTGAATCTGTGGAATTCTCTGCCTCAGAAGGCAGTGGAGGTCAATTCTCAGAATACATTCAAGAGAGAGCTAGATAGAGCTCTTAAGGATAGCGGAGTCAGTGGGTATGGGGAGAAGGCAGGAACGGGATACTGATTGAGAATGATCAGCCATGATCACATTGAATGGCGGTGCTGGCTCGAAGGGCCGAATGGCCTCCTCCTGCACCTATTGTCTATTGCCTATTGACTCAGCCGATAAAATCAGGTCATTTTTGTGCCAAGCAATGGCCATGTCGGCCATGTCCAACAAAAGGGAGTCCATCCACTTACCATTAACATTAATTGGCTGCTCCAATCACAACTGGTTGAGGGTTACTGTTGGCCACCTAAATAATGCAATTACAGGAGCCCATTTGAGACTGCCAAGGCAACTGACTCACCTTTGAAATCCCAATGATTATCCATGTGATAGAATATTCTCCATCTGCCAGGTACCCGTTCAATCCTCAAGAAGCACACTACTATTCGGGCGGCGGGAGCGGGGGGGAAATCAAACCTACTTGTCTGGCACCCAATCTATCACCCTGGATACGCCTTCCTTCCAGCATCAATACGCAGTGGTTGCACTGGGTGCCTTCTGTAAAGTACAGATGGGCAGGCCATGTCGTCAGAATGCCCGAGAGTCGACTGCCAAAACAGCTTCTGTATGGAGAACTGTGTCGGCAAGCGCTCAGTAGGAGGACAGAAAAAACGGTTTAAGGACTGCCTCAAAGTGTCCCTCAAAGACTTGGACATCAACCTCAGCACTTGGGAGTCTCTTGCTCTGGACCGTCCAACCTGGCGTAGCAAGCTCACCACAGGAGCCCGTGCAGCAGAGAACAGACGCACTGCAGAGGCCCAGAGGAAACGCACCGCGCGCAAGGCCCGGGCTACCTCCACTTCCACTGCAGCACCCATCCACTTGCGTCCTACGTGTGGGCGTGCCTTCCGGGCCCAGATTGGCCTCACCAGTCACTTCCGGACCCACAGTCACCAATCCTCCAACTGAAAGTGAAGTCATGGTCATCTTCGAACCCGAAGGACGAACGACAACATTGTGGTTAGTTGCTGCTGCAGGTCTGACGGCATCTCCCAAACTTTCAAACTCTAACAACAGGAAGGACCGGGGGAACAAGTGCCAGGGAATCCCAGTAAGTGAGTTTCCATCAAGTTGCGCACCGTCATGAATTAGAAATATATTATCATTTAGCATTTAAAAAATGGTGGTGCAGCAGTCGAGTGGGTGCCTTACAGTACCAGGGACCCGGTTTACATCCTGACTACAGGTGCTTGGCTGGACAGAGTTTGTACGTTCTCCCTGTGACCTGCGTGGGTTTTCTCCGAGATCTTCAGGTTTCCTTCCACACTCCAAAGACGTACAGGTTTGTAGGTTAATTGGCTTGGTATAATTATAAATTGTCCCTAGTGTGTGTTGGATAATGCTAGTGTGCGGGGATCGCTGGTCAATGCAGCCTTGGTGGGCCGAAGGGTCGGGTCCTGCGCTGTATCACTGAAACAAAATTATTACTGGATCTAAAGCTTTAAACCTCGGGGGGGGGGGGGGGATGTTCTCCAATTAGCATGCTGCGGTTCAATAAGGTGAATCACCTGCATCTTCTCAAACACAATTAGGGATTGGCAGTAATTGCTGGCCTTGTCTGCAACACTCTATTGTGAAAAAATATAATTTTTATGTCAATGCCTGTTAGTATAAAGCAGAAGTGTACAGAATTAGACACTGGAGAAACTCAGCAGGTCTAGCAGAATCTCTGGAGAACATGAACAAATGACGTTTTGGGCTAGAACTATTCTTCGGACTAATTGTGATGGGGTGGAAGGGGAGAAAGCTGGAAGAGTGATATGGGGGGGGGGGGTGGGATAAAGTCTGGCGAGTGATAGGTGGATACAGGTGAGATGGGGGGGTTGATTAGCACATAGTTGGACGAATGCCAGAGATGAAAAGACAAAGTGTGAAATAAGGAGAGAAGATGTGCGAATTGTGGAACCAGAGGAAGTACTATGGGAGGATGGGTCAGGGGGTTGGGAGAAATGGATGTGCATTCAGGTGGGGTTGTTTGTAGATTATTCACCTAATATTACTGAATTCAATGTTCGTAACATTAAGTTGTAAACTAGCCAAGTGCAATACGAGGCTCTGTTTCCTTCGGTTTGTGTATGGCCTTGCTCTCTTGCCTCTTCTATTCCTATCATCTGGTCTCACTCTTTTTGCCTTTTCATCCCTGGTCTTTGTTCAACTATCTTACCTGTATCCACCTGTCACTTGCCAGACTTTATCCCACCCCCGCACCGCTCTTCCAGCTTTCTCCCCTCCCCCCCCATCACAATTAACGCGGAAAAACCTCTCTTACCTGTATCCACCTATCACTTGTTAGGCTTTGTCCCACCCCCTCCTCTATTCCAACTTTCTTTCCCCTCCCACCACAGTCGGGCTGAAGTAAGGTTCCAACCTAAAATGTCACCTATCCATGCACCCATAGTCCTTCCGCTGGTTTCACAACTCGCGCCTGACCCTCCAGCATTTTGTCTTTCTTTCTTTGTGTAAACCAGCATCTGCAGTTCCTTGCTTCTATACAGAATTAGAGACAGGATGTGCAGGAGTGATCTCAGAAAGTACTTCGTCACACCAATCTTAGTGAAAATATGAAGCCCTGTTCTCACCAGGGTAGGCCATTTCAAATTTTCAAAACTGGAACTGTAGTTTATGTAAGCAAACAATAATGTTGAATTAAAAAACAGACAAATAAATTGGCCATTCACATTCACCCCTCTGCACCAGTTCTGCCATTCAATAAGATCATCTGAATTCAACTTTCCTTTGTTGATTCCACATTCACTGATATTCTTCATATACAAAAATATAATTGATCAATTTAAAAAAAAAATCTGTGCCTCTTTAGTGTTGCTACTTTCTGGGCTTCAGCAGTATTTGTAGAAAGTTCCAGAGTTTTCCCGAATCGACTTGAAGTAACCAGCAAATCCATATACTCCGGTGATGCCGTCTGACCCATTGAGTTACTCCACAAGCACAATCTACATAGGCAAAATCTCAACTGTACTATTTTTGGTAAATCATTGTTACAATCATATAAAATCATGAGGGGCATAGATAGTGTGAATGCAGAATTTTACCTAGGGTAGGGGAATCAAGAACCAGAGGACATAGGTTTATGGCAAGATTTAATAGAGGAACCCGAGGGATCTCTCAGGGGTGGTGAGTATACAAAATGAATTGCCAGAAGAGGTAGTTGAAGCAGGACCAAAGATAGATACAAAAAGCTGGAGTAACCCTGCATCTCTGGAGGAAAGGAATAGGTGACGTTTCAGGTCGAGACCCTTCTTCAGATTGAGAGTCAGGGGAAAGGGAAATGAGAGATACAGACGGTGATGTAGAACAAATGGAGATGTAGAACAAATTCTCGACCCGAAACGTCACCCATTCCTTCTCTCCCGAGATGCTGCCCGACCTGCTGAGTTACTCCAGCACTTTGTGAATAAATACCTTCGATTTGTACCAGCATCTGCAGTTATTTTCTTATACTAAACGAATGAAAGAGATGGATATAGAACAAATGAATGAAAGAGTGCGTAGGAAGATCAGGCAGCATCTCTGGACAGAAGGAATGGGTGACGTTTCGGGTCGAGCCCCTTTTTCAAACTGATTCTTCCCTACACAAGGAACAGCAGGTGCTGATTTAAACTGAAGATAGACCAAAATGCTGGAGTAACTCAGCTGGTCAGACAGCGTCTCTGGAGAGAAGGAATGGGTCAATGAATGAAAATAAAACAACAATAAATGAATGAAAGATATGGAAATAGAACAAATGAATGAAAGATGGTATTGGAGTAACAATGATGGCCTGTTTCCTTTATCATCGTTACTTTTTTTGCATATCTTTCATTCATTGTTCTATATCTCCCTATATCACCGTCTGCAGTATATCTCTCTTTTCCCTTATCCCTGACTCTTAGTCCGAAGAACGTTCTAGACCCGAAACGTCGCCCATTCCTTCTCCCCAGATGCTGCCTGTCCCACTGACTTACCGCCTTTCCGAGATGCCCAGCGTGCCTTTCCGTGATGCGGAGAGGCGTGTATAGTACAGGCTGGAGAGAGAACACGCGGTGTCCACGGGGACGCTGGAGGCCTTCCGTAAACGCTGGTCGGCGTGGGAAGGTCGAATGTATTGTTGACAAAGTTGGCGGAATTTTCTGTTTCTGTTTTCTACTGCACAACCGGCAACAGTTGGGCTACCTCGTGCAGGTTTCACTCGTGTGGGTACTGGATGCAAAAAGGTTATTGAGATTTTTACGTGGGCAAGTTTGGTGAGATGATCCATGTCCTAGTTGTCGAGCTGTGACTTGAAGAGTGACAAGGTTGGTGCACATCTGGTGGTGTGGGGAAGGATGTTCCACTTTGGGATAGTCCATGGATATAGTGACTGTACGTAGCTATTTTTGTTTGCTCTAATTCTAGTATAAATGAAGTGACCCGAGGACTGTCTTGTAAATTTCTGGGTATTGGATTGAATAAAGTGAGATATGTTACTGGGGATGATGCCATGAGTCTCTTTGTAGACGGTACATAAGCGGGCTTTGGTGCGTCTTGACCCCAGCTACCCCCAGCCAAGGCGATTTAACATATCGAAGACGCTTGACTATCTTTAGTCGTCACAAACAAACCGTGTTGCGTGCCTCTGAACCTTGTCAAGGGTGTCAATGTTATTTTTCTGGTGAGGGTCCCATATTGTCTGGCAATGTTCCAACAGTGGGCGGACAAGTGTTTTGTACGCTACCTCCTTTGTTGGTTTGTCACAACTGGATAAATTTCTCCGAGGAGGCCCAAAGTTCTGTTTGCTTTTGTGACAATCTGGTTTATGTGTCTGTTCCAGGCTAGGCCAGATGTGAGTTCGACTCCCAAGGTATGGGTGGTGATCTAATTTGTGTAGGAAAATAACTGCAGATGCTGGTTTAAATCGAAGGTAGACACAAAATGCTGGAGTAACTCAGCGGGTCAGGCAGCATCTCAGGAGACAAGGGATGGGTGACGTTTCGGGTCGAGACCCAACTTCAGACTGATGACAGTGGAGGGGGTGGGACAAAGATAGGATGATCTCTGGATGGCAGATCCAGAGCCAGCAACATTATGGGGGACCCCTACCACCCCAGCAACGGACTGTTCCAGCTGCTACGGTCAGGCAAACGCCTCCGCTGTCACGCTGTGAAAACAGAGAGGATGAGACGGAGTTTCTTCCCACAGGCCTTTAGGACTGTTAACTCTCATATCACCAGGGACTAATTTAATTTACTGTATTAATTTATTTTTAGTGTTAAAAAAAAATTTCTATCCTGTTTTGTAGTTTAGCACAATCCGCAGGCGTTGCTACTTTCATTTCACTGCCCATGTATTTGACAAATAAACTTGACTTGACTTGACTAGTTTAAGAAAATAACTGCTGATGCTGGTACAAATCGAAGGTATTTATTCACAAAATGCTGGAGTAACTCAGCAGGTCAGGCAGCATCTCAGGAGAGAAGGAACGGGTGACGTTTCGGGTCGAGACCGAAGAAGGCTGTATATATATGATATGATATGATATGAAGGGTCTCGACCCGAAACATCACCCGTTCTTTCTCTCCTGAGATGCTGCCTGACCTGCTGAGTTACTCCAACATTTTGTGACTTGACTAGTTGGAGACAGGAAGACTGGTGGGAGAACTGGGAAGGGGGAGGGGAAAGAGAGGGACAGAGGAACTATCTGAAGTTAGAGAAGTCAATGTTCATACCGCTGGGGTGTAAACTGCCCAAGCGAAATATGAGGTGCTGTTCCTCCAATTTGTGCTGGGGCCGGGCCTCACTATTCGTAATTCATTGGGTTGTTTAAATTAATACTGATTAGCTAATTAAATTATTGCATCGTATGGGAGGAGCATTCCCAATCTCGTTGTACCCCTGTACAATGACAATAACGATATATTGTATTGCATTGTAAACTTCTTTAATTTGGTGACTGTTTTGTTTGTAAACTGCCAAATATAGGCAGCTTTTGATTTGATGGCATTACGACTTTGTATGTTTGGGGTTTTTTGTTTGGTGTTTTTGGAATGAAGTATTTGTTGAAACGAAAAAAAAAGCATGTTGTGTCTACCTGTTTTGGAGAGTGACTCAATGGGTTCCTTCTTTCTTGTCCTCCTTCTGACGTTGGTCTTTATTAAAAAACGGACTACAACTCCCATGAGGCGGCGCGGGTTCATGCGGGTGCGCCTGCGCAGTCGGCGGTGCCGCCGCCGCCGCCGCCTCCGCATCACCAACGATACTAGAGGAGCAAGATAGACCACCCGACCCTCAAAGTAACCGCTGTACGTCACGGCGGCGCCATTTTAGTAGGCAGAAGCCCGCAGAAACATTTAGAATTAAAAATAACAAAAATCTGTGAGTTGAGATATATTCTGCATTTTTAAGGTATCATCAGTTGAGATACATTCTGCATTTTAACGGTATCATCACACATACTTTTCCCCGCCAAAACACTGCGAGAGGCCACAACGGACGGCGGGGTCTTGCTTACTAAAATGGCTCCCATTGCTTCCTTTGCGCACGACAACTTCAGTGCAGGCGATTTCGACGGAGTGGTCCATCTTGTTCCTCTAGTACCTTTCTTCGCCCCCCCCCCCCAGCACCAATGTCGGGAGTGGAGCAGGTAAACAGAGAGCGGCCGCAGGTTGTGTGCTCCATCTCCCCTCTCTCCTTCTCGTGTGCGTGAAACCGAGCAGCTGTGTGTAAAAGGGGAGGGAGGGAGGGAGGGTTGCGGGCCTGGGAGATGCGGTCAGCCCTGGCAAGGCTCGGTGTTGTGGGCCGGGAGGGGCGGGCGGGGGGGGGGGGCATCTCTCTCTCCCCCCCTCCCTAACTGTCACTTCAACACACAGTCGCAACTAGATAGAGCTCTTAAGTCTCTTCAGTCTCGACTCGAAACGTCACCCATTCCTTCACTCCCGAGATGCTACCTGACCTGCTGAGTTACTCCAGCATTTGGACACGTTAGAGGCAGGAAACACGTTCCCAATGTTGGGGGGGGGAGTCCAGAACCAGGGGCCACAGTTTAAGAATAAGGGGTCGGCCATTTAGAACTGAGGTGAGGAAAAACTTTTCCAGTCAGAGAGTTGTGAATCTGTGGAATTCTCTGCCTCAGAAGGCAGTGGAGGCCAATTCTCTGAATGCATTCTAGAGAGAGCTGGATAGAGCCCTTAAGGATAGTGGAGTCAGGGGGTATGGGGAGAAGGCAGGAACGGGGTACTGATTGAGAATGATCAGCCATGATCACATCAGTCTGAGGAAGGGTCTCGACCCGAAACGTCACCCATTCCTTCTCTCCTGAGATGCTGCCTGACCTGCTGAGTTACTCCAGCATTTTGTGAAATAAATACCTTCGATTTGTACCAGCATGTGCAGTTATTGTCTTATACATTGAGTGGTGGTGCTGGCTGGAAGGGCCGAATGGCCTCCTCCTGCATCTATTGTCTAAATATGAGCCTTTTCCCCCCTTAGGTTGCCGTTTCTGAAGAGTAATTAGACTTGGGGTTTTTATATTTAATTTTTAAACACAACTGCGTATCTCTTCACGGGCCTGGGCTGTCGAGGATGACTTGCTTCCTTCCACTCTCTACCCTGTGTTGTGGTTTCTGAAGTGGCCAACGAGGGACCCACTGCACTGACAAGCAACACGGACACAAAATGGGGCAGCATCTGTGGATAGAAAGGTCTGAAGACTGAAGATGGGTCTCAACCCGAAACGTCACCCATTCCTTCTCTCCAGGGATGCTGCCTGTCCCGCTGAGTTACTCCATCATTTTGTGTCTATCTTCAGTTCCCTCCTGCACATGTTTCCAGTGATGCTACCTGACCTGCTTAAATACTCCACTTTTTAATCTTCCTTTCGAGTAAAGCATCAGCTTTTGGAGTCTGGCATCAGGGATGTAAACAATGTCTTGTATCTTGTGGTCATCACTTCCAAAGAGTCCACCAGGGACTATACTGGAAGTATCCTATACCCACTAGGGACAATTTTTGTAACACTATCCTACACCCACTAGGGACAATTTTTACATTTACCAAGCCAATTAACCTACAAACCTGTACGTCTTTGGAGTGTGGGAGGAAACCGAAGATCTAGGAGAAAACCCACGCAGGTCATGGGGAGAACGTACAAACTCCGTACAGACAGCACCCGTAGTCAGAATCAAACCCGGGTCTCCAGCGCTGCATTCGCTGTAAGGCAGCAACTCTACTGCTGCGCCACTGTGACCGCCCGCCTGTCGACTGAATTAATTAGATCCTCAATAAAAGGCATGTTGGGCTGACAGAATACTGGGTTGATTAATGCCATCGTGGAGACATATTTCTCATGACAACTACCTTGATACTTATTTTCTGCAGTCCTTATTGATTGAACCAAAGCCATAAACCTTTGGGGCGGGAGTGTGTGTCAGTAAATGTCATGCACAGTGGCTGGTGTTGCTCACTGCATCTTGCTTGTATGGTGAAGATGCCGACTGTATCTTTGGGTGTACAGGATTGTTGAAGTTGCAACCTGTAATAAGACTTAAGGACTCATCATAATAGACAATAGGTGCAGGAGTAGGCCATTCGGCCCTTCGAGCCAGCACCACCATTCAATGTGATCATGGCTGATCATTCTCAATCAGTACCCCGTTCCTGCCTTCTCCACATACCCCCTGACCCCGCTATCCTTAAGAGCTCTATCTAGCTCTCTTGAATGTATTCAGAGAATTGGCCTCCACTGCCTTCTGAGGCAGAGAATTCTACAGATTTACAACTCTGACTGAAAAAGTTTTTCCTCATCTCCGTTCTAAATAGCCTACCCCTTATTCTTAAATTAACCATCAACAGTAGATTTATTTTACATGCAAAGGGGAGAATTGTCTCAGCTTTTGGGACTTCTACAGGATCATCTCCATGATTTGGGGAGCAGCTCTGCTGCTGCTGCTGTTTGCCGGCATTCGGGAAAGACCCTTGTGTTGATTTTTCCCTGTGGCAGTCAATAGGGAATTTCTCTGTCGTTATAGTCACAGTTATATAACAGTATATGTCACAGTTATAGTGCCTCTGCATATCCTATACTTTCTGGATGTGAGCGACTAGACAATGAGGATCATCTTAAAAGTTTTAAAGTCTGTTTGTAAGGCCGTGTGCTTTTTTTGTTGGTATTTGCTATATCGACAACTAGTTGGTTTGGGGTGATGGCAAGGCTAGAACAGGATGTAAAATGAAGGGGAGAGCTATCGGGTCTTGTAGCAGCCACAGAAATTATGGTTGGGAACTTCTTTGAAGTGCCCTTTCAGCAGATGCTGACAATCCCTGACCTTGAGTGTCAATAGACTAGGCTCTAGGTGGTCTTAGCAAAGCTAAAGAATTCACATGTGCTGTGGTTATCTCAATTTTCTTTATAGTCTCTAACAATTTTTCTATTGGATCTTGGCTTTCAGGTTATTTCAGAGCAGTTTCATTTCCCACGGAATGTGTTCGAGTTGACTGTCTATTACAGCATGCATTCATGATTAGTTTGCAACTGGATATTTTCATATTTTCTTTTTTTTTCATATTTCAGATACAGCGCGGAAACAGGCCTTTTCGGCCCACCAAGTCCACACCGCCCAGCGATCCCCGCACATTAACACTATCCTACACACATTCGGGACAATTTTTACATTTACCCAGTCAATTAACCTACATGGCTGTTCTCTTTAAACCAGTCCTGATCTTCTCCGATAGAGAAGCCAAGAGCCTCTTCACAGGTGCTAATTCTGATGGACTTTAGGGCAATCCACTATGGTTCTGCTTTATAGGGGTCATCAGCTTCTATGCAAGACTCTGTTTGATTTTAGCTTTTTATGCAGTGTTCTTAAGAATTGCATGGTTGATTTTCTTGTGGTAGCCTCTGTTTCTCCTGGTTTTGTGGACAGGTTGATGGTGATAACACTGGATTAGATGCTGGTAAGCTTAACAGTCTTGTGCGTCTCATGGTTGTTATGAATATACATACATGCCATATGTTGTCTAGCTCAAGTCATGGCATGATGTACTCGTGTCACTGTTAGGTTTTGTCTAAGTGGTAAGAGGGTTCCCACCTTCTGTTTCCTTGTCCATTCCCATTATCAATTCTCTATTTCTGATTCTCCTCCCCTTCAGTGTCCATCTATTCCATCCATTTCCAACTCTCCCTTGCACCTTGTCGTTTGTCCCTTCCTTTCCCTGCTCCACTTGTTGCCCTCCTCTGACGCTCTGCTGTCCCCTTTCTGCACCTGCTCTGCTCTTTCCTCTCGCCATCTACATAGGCAAAATCTCAACTGACTTTGCCCACATGCCCCTTTGTCCTTCTCTTGCTCCTTTCCCTCTGTCTTGATTTCCCTGCACTCTTATGCCTCCACCTTACCACACTCTCTAGCAGTCAGCTGCTTGGTCACTCTAAAGAGAAGCCTTCCTCTGGATGAGTGTCTGACATTCCCATCAGTCACATTACCTCGCTTGTGGGCACCTTGTGCTTGGCACCATCTTATACTTCCTAGTATCCCTATTCAAGTTCTAAAACTGGGCAAGGGAGTTTCAAATTGGAAATTGGCCAACGCAGTGGTGCCTTTGCTATTGCAGCTATCTCATAGATCTAGCAATTCTGTCCTCTAATGTTGTCTGTATGGAGTTTGAATGTTCTTATGACTAGAGGGGTTTCTTCCAGCAGCTTTAGTTCCCTCCCATATTGAATCAGAATCAGAATTACCTTTATTGTCATCCAAAAAAAACAAGTCTTTTGGACGAGATTTCGTCACCCACAGTCCAACAATAAGAGCAATAGATTAATTAGATATTGTACGTGTTATCAGTTAGAAAAGTTGGGTTAATAAAGACTCCTTAGCATGGAATTGTCAAAGGGTGACTGTGTCTAACTTGCTTAGTGTATTAGCAAAATAACTGACAGTACTGTTAATTAAAGAAATATTTTAAAAATAAAAATATATGGTGCTGAATGTACAAAGGCAATTTAGTTGGGCTCCACAGCAGGAGTATCCACATTGCGAACATTGGAATCTGTGTAGGAAGGAACTGCTAATGCTCGAAGGGCCGAATGGCCTCCTGCACCTATTTTCTATGCTGGTTTAAACTGAAGATAGACACAAAAAGCTGGAGACAAGCCAAGAGCTTAGAACAATTTACATCTCTCATGTTGAAACAAATCTCGCCCATTCTAAAAAGCCAATTCATCCTCAAATAAGTAATTTTGCAACCAGTGAAGACGTGCTGCATCCAGATGCTGAATCGTCCCCAGCATTTAGATGAGGGCCTAGAGGAAATCCTAAATGTTGTTGGGGTTTCTATCAACTTCTTAGCAGAATGCGATAGTCACTCATGGAACAATGTTTTGGAAGATCTCTGACATTTGTTGTTGTTCGTCCTTCGGGTTGGAAGATGACCATGACTTCACTTTCAGTTGGAGGATTGGTGACTGTGGGTCCGGAAGTGACTGGTGAGGCCAATCCAGGCCCGGAAAGCACGCCCACACGTAGGACACAAGTCGATGGGTGCTGCAGTGGAAGTGGAGGTAGCCCGGGCCTTGCGCACGGTGCGTTTCCTCTGGGCCTCTGCAGTGCGTCTGTTCTCTGCTGCACGGGCTCCTGTGGTGAGCTTGCTACGCCAGGTTGGACGGTCCAGAGCAAGAAACTCCCAAGTACTGAGGTTGATGTCCAAGTCTTTGAGGGACACTTTGAGGCAGTCCTTAAACCGTTTTTTCTGTCCTCCTACTGAGCGCTTGCCCTGACACAGTTCTCCATACAGAAGCGATCTATCGGCCATATCTTGAGCTGTGAAATGTTGTTTTTTGGATAGGTCACTTTCACTAACTGTGGTGTTGTGTTTTCCTTTAAGTGGTTAGAGACTTTTTCCACACTTTTCTTGGAGTTCATTTTCAATAAAGAGAAACTAGGATTTCCATCCTATTTCTGTTACCACTGAAATGGATGGGTCAATTCATGTTGATTTTAAACTGAAATCATTTTTGGTGCATTCGTTTTCTGGCTTTGATATTGTACTTTGTGAGACTTTGGGGACCTATGTAAAAATTACACTCTCTTGGTAATGTGTTACATTCTATGTAATAGATTTATTGATTTACATTGATATGTAATACCTATATTAAATAACTTTAGTTTAAGCAGAAGCATTATTCAGTTCTCAGTTATTTAACTGTGCAAAGGTATTTATTCACAAAATGCTGGAGTAACTCAGCAGGTCAGGCAGCATCTCGGGAGAGAAGGAATGGGTGACGTTTCGGGTCGAGACCCTTCTTCAGTCTGAAGAAGGAATGGGTGACGTTTCGGGTCGAGACCCTTCTTCAGTCTGAAGAAGGGTCTCGACCCGAAACGTCACCCATTCCTTCTCTCCCGAGATGCTGCCTGACCTGCTGAGTTACTCCAGCATTTTGTGAATAAATACCTTCGATTTGTACCAGCATCTGCAGTTATTTTAATAGACAATAGACAATAGGTGCAGGAGTAGGCCATTCAGCCCTTCGAGCCAGCACCGCCATTCAATGCGATCATGGCTGATCACTCTCAATCAGTACCCCGTTCCTGCCTTCTCCCCATACCCCCTCACTCCGCTATCCTTAAGAGCTCTATCCAGCTCTCTCTTGAAAGCATCCAACGAACTGGCCTCCACTGCCTTCTGAGGCAGAGAATTCCACACCTTCACCACTCTCTGACTGAAAAAGTTCTTCCTCATCTCCGTTCTAAATGGCCTACCCCTTATTCTTAAACTGTGGCCCCTTGTTCTGGACTACCCCAACATTGGGAACATGTTTCCTGCCTCTAATGTGTCCAATCCCCTAATTATCTTATACGTTTCAATAAGATCCCCCCCTCATCCTTCTAAATTCCAGTGTATACAAGCCCAATCGCTCCAGCCTTTCAACATACGACAGTCCCGCCATTCCGGGAATTAACCTAGTGAACCTACGCTGCACGCCCTCCATAGCAAGAATATCCTTCCTCAAATTTGTAGACCAAAACTGCACACAGTACTCCAGGTGCGGTCATCTTGTTCTTTAAGCTTAACTATTTGTGAGTTAGGTGGGTTAAGAGGTGGAGATAAGGCTTCTCCATTTGATCAATTCACAATGAGTGAAAGGTTATCAGGATGTTATTTTTAATGAATCTGAATTCTGGTTGAAGCTTATCCACTCCTCCTTTATCTGCAACGGTAGAATCGGGAATTTGATCACCTCATGATCGTACAAATCCTTGCTACTTTGCACCAAGGTTAAAAATGACCGTCAAACACTTGGGAACAAGACTTGATGTAAATCAGAGGTTGCATTGCGCATTTACTCAAAAATGCGGCTATGCTTAAATGCGTAACTAATAAGCCAATAAATTGAGGCAAGAGTGCTCTCGCCACCCCTTTTTACTATTAATATTCCAAATACTAAATAATGACACCCCTCCAAACTCATTTGCAGCAGTGGAATTGCATTTTAGTTTGTCGTGCAGGAGGTGGCTTCCTGCCTTCCATTCTTCTGGGGTTTTTTTTCCCCCCAACTTTTATTTAAAGCAACAAAGACAGAACAAAAGATTACTCCTGCATTTTTTCCAATGGATTCTTCCTTATATTCTCCCTTGTCCTTGCCAACTTGGCGAGATTTCGCTTTGCGCTCCTTCTTTCGATCCGTATCCAGCTTTAGCCTGGTAATCACTACCTTGCTGGGATGAATGCCAACGTGAACTGTGGTACCATTGGCCTTTTCACGCTGTACGCGCTCAATATAGATGACATATTTCTTCCTTGTGTTGGTGAATTTTCATTGAAGCAGTGTACTTTGATCCCGTTTCCTTGTTCTTTCCCTATTTTCTATTGCATTATTCTCTTTTGAAGTAATTCATATGGTAAGCAATGCTTTCATTCTAGTCTGTTTGTCTTTTACAGGAAACTCAAAACTATGAGGAGTCCACAGATGAATCAGAGGTAAATTAAATTTGGCAATTCTGTTATTTCAATACAAGCCTATCCTGCATGTTTGTTCTAGTAATAGTGCTACACAACTCTACTGCTGACATGTTGCCGCAGCGGTAGTTACTGGCTTACAGCGCCAGGGACCCGGGTTCAATTCTGACTACGGTTGCTCTCTGTATGGAGTTTGTACATTCTCCCCGTGACCTGCGCGGGTTTTCTCTGAGATCTTCGGTTTCCTCCCACACTCCCACAGAGAGGGGATCTTATCGAAACGTATAAGATTATTAAGGGGTTGGACACGTTAGAGGCAGGAAACATGTTCCCAATGTTGGGGGAGTCCAGAACCAGGGGCCACAGTTTAAGAATAAGGGGTAGGCCATTTAGAACGGAGATGAGGACAAACTTTTTCAGTCAGAGAGTTGTGAATCTGTGGAATTCTCTGCCTCAGAAGGCAGTGGAGGCCAATTCTCTGAATGCATTCGAGAGAGAGCTAGATAGAGCTCTTAAGGATAGCGGAGTCAGGGGGTATGGGGAGAAGGCAGGAACGGGGTACTGATTGAGAATGATCAGCCATGATCACATTGAATGGCAGTGCTGGCTCGAAGGGCCGAAGGGCCTCCTCCTGCACCTATAGTCTATTGTCTATAAATTTATGCTAGGTCTCTGAGGGGAAAAAATGGCCTTTGACCTGAAATCTTACTTTTCCCTTTCCCGTATTTTTTTTCTCTTTCTATTTTAGATTTCCAGTATCTGCAGTTGCCGGTTTCATTAACTACCGTGGTCATTTTTGAAGTACTGTAAAATAATCTTTTGCATCCAAGTGAAAGAATAGACTTCTCATCCAAAGAACAGCATCACTCCATAGTTGGAGTCCCTCAGTCAACAGAGATTTTTGAGCCCCAGTCTATGGAGAGGGTCTTCAACACGTAATCTCTGATTCACAGGTTCCAATCACAAGTGATCCTGTAAGAAATGAGACCTAAATAATGGTGGGTTAGTTGGTTCAATAATTCTCATGGCTTGCGGTTCATGCCAACTGATGATTATTGGACATCTTGTTTGAGGTGTAATGTACATTTTTTTCACAGTTACCTTCTTGGTAAGGTTTTCCATTTTGTGTTAAGGGAGGTGATTGTTTTGTGGTAAGCTAAATTGATGAAAAGTGCGTGGAAATATCACGGAGTTGTTGTCGTTTAGTTTAGAGATACAGTGCGGAAACAGGCCCTTCTGCCCACCGAGTCCTCGCTGACCAGCGATCCCTGCACTTTAACACTATCCTACACATACTAGGGGCAATTTACATTTATACCAAGCCAATTCATCTACAAACCTGTACGTTTGTGGAGTGTAGGAGGAGTCCGAAGATCTTGGAGAAAACCCATGCAGGTCACGGGGAGAACGTACAAACTCCATACTGACAAGTACACCTAGTCAGGATTGAACCCGTGTCTCTGGCGCTGTAAGACAATAACTCTACCGCTGCGCCACCGGACTGCCCAGCATTTGTGTGGTCATTTTTCACATGCACAGGTTTAAATTATGAAATCTACATTTGTTTTTTAAATACTTCAAGAATATCACGTAACATGGAGGTTAATGGCTTGTTTTATAAAAGATGTGTATGGCTGTAACAAACACGGGCATGCATCACAGTACAAGATACAAACTGCTTGGACGTTTAAGTGGAGATCATTGGAAAGAATGCCGCTGTTTTGTATGAATAGCTAATGCCAACTAGAATAAAATACCAAGTTGATATTTGGGGTCTGGCACAGACCAGCCAGATAGCTTGTTACTTATGACATTAGAAGGATAAAAGAGAATTAAAGCTGCTAGTATTACTCGGAGATTAAGGTCAATTCCATATAAAGTAGGAAAAATCTTGCCAATGGAGCTTGACTCTTCCAAATTCCAGCTTCTTTCTACATTTTGGTATTCTGACGTTCTCCAGACATTTTTCACTGGGAATGGATGAATAAAAATTACAGTAGTAAAAAAAAAAGTGATTGAGATGTCAGGAGAAAATTAGAAAAGGACATGGAATTATGTGCAAGGTATGTTAGTTTGGTGATACAGCACAGGAAAAGGACCTTCGGCCCACCGAGTCCGTGACGATCAGCGATCCCTGTACTCTAACACTATCCTACACACTAGGGACAATTTACAATCTTTGCTGAAGCCAATTAACCTACAAACCTGTATGTCTTTAGAGTTTGGGGGGAAATCAAAGAATTATATCATTTGATATATGACATGTATTCACCGATTAGCCACTTCATTATGACCACTGACAGGAGAAGTGAATAACATTGATTATCTTGTCACAATGACACTTGTCAAGGGAGGGGGGGGGGGATATATTAGGCAGCAAGTGAACAGTCAGTTCTTGAAGTTGATGTGTTGGATGCAGGAGAAATGGGCAGGAGTAAAGACCTGATCGACTTTGACAAGGGCCAAATTGTTATGGCCAGACGACTGGGTCAGAGCATCTCTGAAACGGCAAGGCTTGTGTGGTGCTCCCGGTCAGCAGTGGTGAGTACCTAGCGACAGTGGTCCGAGGAGGGGCAAACCACAAACCAGCGACACGGTGTTGGACGGCCAAGGCTCATCGATGCGTGAGGGCAATGATGGCTATCCCGTCTGGTCTGAACTGACAGATGATCTACTGTGGCACAAGTAACAGAAAATTTTAATGGTGGTCATGGGAGGGATGTGTCACCATACACAGTGCATCGCACCCTGCTGCGTATGGGACTGCACATGGAGGACCAACAGCGTATTAGGCAGGTGATCATCATGTTTTGGCTTATCAGGTCATAATGTTTTGGCTGATCAGTGTACATCATATTCATGAAAGGAACATATGAATTGTTCAAAACTTTTCACGTATAAAGGGTAATCTGCTCTCTATCTCAGCTACTTAAGATATAACATTTCTTGGCCTGATAACCTTTAGATCAGGTATCTAATGCTCAATTTCAGTCTGTGGTCACTTTTAGCCCTCTTCTGTTGCCTGAGCTGCAATTGCCATTGGCCTGTTCACTTTCAATCTCAGCCAAACCTCGCGCCCACCTGATCCCAACACTGCCCAGCTTATCGTCTTCCCCTGCCCCACGACTCCCACAGTTATCTTCATGGAATTTCTGAAATCCTCGGCAATGCCAGTGGGGCTTGTTAAATGCAAGCTGCTCAGGAGCATTGTGTTCAATTCCAGGAAACCTTGGGTGTTTTTATAAATCAGTTTTTATAAATCAACGTGGTTCAACACATTTGATAAATTGCTGCACACACCTCCATTGCACACTAATGATCGATAATTTTGAGACTTTAATTAATAAGTGGGTGTAGGTAAGAGTGTATGGTAGTTGATGAATGACTAATTCATTAAAGAAGGGGATGTTGAGTGGGACCCTTCGTGTTTGTGAAAGAAAGCCCTCTCTTGATGCACCTAGCATTGCAGTCTCAATGCAAATCACATCGGTAACCTGACCACTGTAGACTGGAATGTATTTAGAAAAAGGATTTTATAGATGCAAAATAACCCAGAACAGAGAAAGAATATGTGAAATGCATAACGATCATTGAGTAATAATAACAGGAGATTCAAATACCCCAAACAACCTGACAAGAGGAGGGAACATAAAAGTAGAGTGAATCGAATTTTGTATAATGTGTGCCAATTACTTTCTTACCGTGTGTTTTGAAAGTTCCATGTGAGTAATACTACAGGATCTAATAAGGGGAGATGAACTAATATGATGGGGGATGAACTAATATGAACTAATATGCATCTGTGGAATTCTCTGCCTCAGAAGGCAGTGGAGGCCAATTCTCTGAATGCATTCAAGAGAGAGCTGGATAGAGCTCTTAAGGATAGCGGAGTCAGGGGGTACGGGGAGAAGGCAGGAACGGGGTACTGATTGGGAATGATCAGCCATGATCACATTGAATGGCGGTGCTGGCTCGAAGGGCCGAATGGCCTCCTCCTGCACCTATTGTCTATGAAGAGAAGTAAGTGTAGAGGAACAGCATGACAAGAGCGACCATAACGGAATATACTTTACGGTTAAAATTGAGAATGCCTAAGTAGGAAACATGCAAGGAAAAGGGGAAAATGTATGATTTTAGGGAGTTGAGAATGGGATTAGGGAAAATAAAATTGAAAATGATTCAAATTCACAAAGACTGAATGACAATCAGTCCACAGATAAGTACAAACATGAGTGGATGGATGTTAGAGGACAATAAAGGTAATATGGAAGTATTGATAAAGAACATGCAAATTCACTGATGATACTGGCAAAGGTGAAGAAAATAGTTCCTTTGTTCCTAGTTTCAGAACAGAGGAATGTGATATTTGATGAATTAATTAATCTTAAAAGAATAAAATCCCTGATCTGGATAGATTGCATCTATGCTTATTGAAAGGAGGCGTGGAAGTGATAGCAGAGGCATTACATAAAAATTCATTGGAAAGAGACACAGTGTAAGAGGACTGGCGGGCAGCTAATGGGATTCTTGTATTTAAAAAGAATGATAGAACAAATCCTGGCAGCTATGGACAAGTCAGCTTAATGTCAGTGGTTGGAAAGATAATCCTTTCTCAAGATGTAATAGAAAAACATTTAGAAACTAAAAATAAAATGGTCAGCATTGATTTTCAAAAAGGGGAAGGTTCCATCAACTTTATTGAATTTCTTAAAGAAATAACAGGGAGGATAAAGGGAATGTCACAACCGTATTATATATGAAATCTTAAAAGCATTGTACAACATGACTAAGATCAGAAAATGTGGTGTCAGGGGCAAGTTGTAGAATAGGCAGCAAGTTGGTTATAAACCCAAACAGAAGAGAGGACTAGGTTAAAAAAGACTAGGTGTTCTTTTTAGTTGGTATTCCACATGTATCGGTACCAGGTTCAAAATTTTATCAAGCAATTTGGGATATGAAATGAAAAATATAATTTCAAACTTTACGGATGAGAGAGTCTTTGGGATGTAGTGCAAATACCTGAATGCATTAAAAAACACATAGGTGGGCACGTAATTGGTAGGGCAGGAAGAGGTCAAATGCTGATGGAAAAATAAGTGTCATACTAGAGTAGAGGAGGTGGGGGGTCTTGGGGTCTTTGTTTAATAATTCACAAATACTAAAAGTAGTGACACAGATTAATAATACATTTTTTTTACATAGAAGAAAAGCATCGGACGTCATTACCGGGGGATAGGTTTGTTCACCTCGTTAATCTGTGTCACTACTTGATTAGATTAGATCAGCTAGATTAGACTTTACTGGAGCTTTGCAAATACTTTTAATTTTTATGTTACTATAGAAATAGTTAGCCTGCGACTATTTTTGGTTTGAACTGCCGCGGGGAAGCTGGAGTGTTCTGCCACACCCGAGACCTGCTGTGTGTTGGCTCTTCCTGTGCTCGTGCACACTGGCAATTGTGAAATAAATGTGTTGGGATGAGGCTTGAAGATTGGTGGAGTGGATTAGATTTAAAGGGTTATGGGTATGGGCTAGATTAAAGCGAGAGTGAAGTTAGAATGGATATTTTTGAAGGCAGGGATAGATAGATTCTTCATTAGTACAGATGTCAGGGTTTATGGGGAGTAGGCAGGAGATTAGGGTTAAGAGGGAGAGATAGATCAGCCATGATTGAATGGCCGGAGTAGCCTTGATGGGCCGATGGGCCAATTCTGCTCCCATCACTTCTGACCTCATGAAGTGATGAAGATTGTGTGGTGGACATTTAGAGTGGGCTGAGGAGTGGGCTGGCCGGGGCAAGGTTCTAAAAGTAAACCTAGCAATTATAGACCTGTTAGTTTGACGTCTGTGGTGGGAAAATTAATGGAAAAGATACTTAGTGACAATATATATAATCACATGGATAAACAAGGCCTGTTTAGAAACAGTCAACATGGATTTGTGCCTGGAAGGTCATGTTTGACTAATCTTCTTGAATTTTTTGAAGAGGTTACCAGGGAAATTGATAAGGGCAAGGCTGTGGATGTTGTCTATATGGACTTCAGTAAGGCATTTGACAAGGTTCCACATGGAAGGTTGATTAAGAAGGTTGAATCGTTGGGTATTAATAGTGAGGTTGCAAGATGGATTCAACAATGGCTGAATGGGAGATACCAGAGGGTAATGGTTGACAACTGTATGTCAGGTTGGAGGCCAGTGTCTAGTGGAGTACCCCAAGGATCTGTGTTGGGTCCACTGTTGTTTGTCATTTACATTAATGATCTGGATGATGGTGTGGCAAATTGGATTAGTAAGTATGCAGATGATACTAAGATAGGTGGTGTAGTTAATAATGAAGTAGATTTTCAAAGTCTACAGAGAGACTTGGGCCTTTTGAAAGGGTGGGCTGAAAGATGGCAGATGGAGTTTAATGCTGATAAGTGTGAGGTGCTGCATTTTGGTAGGACAAATCAAAATAGGACGTACAGGGTAAATGGTAGGGAATTGAGGAATGCAGTGGAACAGAGGGATCTGGGAATAACTGCATTGTTCCCTGAAGGTGGAATCTCATGTGGATAGGGTGGTGAAGAAGGCGTTTGGTATGCTTGCCTTTATAAATCAGAGCATCGAATATAGAAGTTGGGATGTAATGTTGAAATTGTACAGGGCATTGGTGAGGCCGAATCTGGAGTATGGTGTGCAGTTCTGGTCGCCAAATTATAGGAAGGATGTCGACAAAATGGAGAGGGTACAGAGGAGATTTACTAGAATGTTGCCTGGGTTTCAGCACTTAAGCTACAGAGAGAGGTTGAACAGGTTGGGTCTTTATTCTTTGGAGCGTAGAAGGTTGAGGGGGGACTTGATAGAGGTTTTTAAAATTTTAAGAGGGTCGGACAGAGTTGACGTGGGTAGGCTTTTCCCTTTGAGAGTGGGGAAGATTCCAACAAGGGGACATAACTTCAGAATTAAGGGACAAAAGTTTAGGGGTAACATGAGGGGTAACTTCTTTACTCAGAGGGTGGTGGCTGTGTGGAATGAGCTTCCGGTGGAAGTGGTGGAGGCAGGCTCGATTTTATTATTTAAGAGTAAATTGGATAGGTATATGGATGGGAGGGGATTGGAGGGTTATGGTCTGAGAGCAGGTAGATGAGACTAGGTCAGAGAAAGTGGTCGGCGTGGACTGGTAGGGCCGAACGGGCCTGTTTCCGTGCTGTAATTGTTATATGGTTATATGGTTATTGATTTGGTCTGATTGTCATTCCGAGTCAGCATGGATTTACGAAGGGGAAATCATGCTTGACAAATCTACTGACATTTTTTGAGGATGTAACTAGGAAAATTGACAGGGGAGAATCAGTGGATGTGGTGTACCTCGACTTTCAGAAAGCCTTCGACAAGGTCCCACATAGGAGATTAGTGGGCAAAATTAGGGCACATGGTATTGGGGGTAGGGTACTGACATGGATAGATAATTGGTTGACAGACAGAAAGCAAAGAGTGGGGATAAATGGGTCCCTTTCGGAATGGCAGGCAGTGACCAGTGGGGTACCGCAAGGTTTGGTGCTGGGACCCCAGCTATTTACGATATACATTAATGACTTAGACGAAGGGATTAAAAGTACCATTAGCAAATTTGCAGATGATACTAAGCTGGGGGGTAGTGTGAATTGTGAGGAAGATGCAATAAGGCTGCAGGTGTGAGTGGGCGGATACATGGCAGATGCAGTTTAATGTAGGTAAGTGTGAGGTTATTCACTTTGGAAGTAAGAATAGAAAGGCAGATTATTATCTGAATGGTGTCAAGTTAGGAGGAGGGGGAGTTCAACGAGATCTGGGTGTCCTAGTGCATCAGTCAATGAAAGGAAGCATGCAGGTACAGCAGGCAGTGAAGAAAGCCAATGGAATGTTGGCCTTCGTAACAAGAGGAGTTGAGTATAGGAGCAAAGAGGTCCTTCTACAGTTGTACCGGGCCCTGGTGAGACCGCACCTGGAGTACTGTGTGCAGTTTTGGCCTCCAAATTTGAGGAAGGATATTCTTGCTATGGAGGGCGTGCAGCGTAGGTTCACTAGGTTAATTCCCGGAATGGCGGGACTGTCGTATGTTGAAAGGCTGGAGCGATTGGGCTTGTATACACTGGAATTTAGAAGGATGAGGGGGGATCTTATTGAAACATATAAGATAATTAGGGGATTGGACACATTAGAGGCAGGAAACATGTTCCCAATGTTGGGGGAGTCCAGAACAAGGGGCCACAGTTTAAGAATAAGGGGTAGGCCATTTAGAACGGAGATGAGGAAGAACTTTTTCAGACAGAGAGTGGTGAAGGTGTGGAATTCTCTGCCTCAGATGGCAGTGGAGGCCAGTTCGTTGGATGCTTTCAAGAGAGAGCTGGATAGAGCTCTTAAGGATAGCGGAGTGAGGGGGTATGGGGAGAAGGCAGGAACGGGGTACTGATTGAGAGTGATCAGCCATGATCGCATTGAATGGCGGTGCTGGCTCGAAGGGCTGAATGGCCTCCTCCTGCACCTATTGTCTATTGTCTATTGTCAGACTGAGTAGGGATTAGTGAAAGAGCTACAGTTGAAGGGACAGTAGAGGAATGGAGGGAGTTTCAGAGAGAGAATGGTGTCGGGGTGAAGACTGGGAAGAATATCAGGCACATGGTTCAGGAATCTTGGAATATTCTCACGCATGCTCATATGGCATTACAGTGAGGTCACAGTTTAAGATTAAGGGATAGGTCATTTAGAATGGAGATGGGGAAAAACTTTTTTTCTCAGAGTTGTGAATCTGGAATTCTCTGCCTCAGAAGGCAGTGGAGGCCAATTCTCTGGATGCTTTCAAGGGACAGTTAGATAGAGTTAAAGATAGTGGAGTTAAGGCTTATGGGGAGAAGGCAGGAACAGGGTACTGATTGTGGATGATCAGCCATGATCACAGTGAATGGCGATGCTGGCTCGAAGGGCCGAATGGCTTACTCCTGCACCTATTGTCTATTGCCTTTTGAGAGGAGTGGTGGGGTTGATTGGGAGCACTGGATCATTCCTGTGACTTAGTGAAGTTACTCTACAATGCGAAGGTATTACAAAATGCTGGAGTAACTCAGCAGGTCAGGCAGCATCTAGGAGAGAGGGAATGAGTGACGTTTCGGGTCGAAACCCTTCTTCAGACTGAATTACTCTACAAATTTGTGTTGGGGTTTTCCAAAGTTGAGGAGACCTCATTGTGAACACCAAATGCACTATATTGGATTGTAGGAAGTGCAAGTGAGTCATTACTTCACATGGAAAAGCTATTTGGATCTGTGGATGGTGGGAAGGGAAGAAGTGAAAGGACATGTTTTTTCTATTGTATGGGGATGTCATTAGAAGAGGAGTAGTTGGTTGTTTTTTTTATTGTGTCATCACACAACCGTTTGCCAATAGCGAGCAAATTTTAGTGTCATGTAGTTGGCCTCTGCACGATCCTTTACAGTGCACGTGTCATGCAGCAGGTCACAGCTCAGGAGATGTTTCTTAGTCTGAAGGCCCCGTCCACACTCGCAGTCTGCCGCATCTTCAGTGTATCCCCACTTCAGCATGTTCGATTTGCTCCTCCCCACGCCTGTCCGCAGTCTGTTGAGACTGCGCCAGATTATCCACAGATTATCCAACCTGGTGGGAGTTTCTCAGAGGGACCGATTGCCATGTGAATGTCTTCCGGAGATTTCCCTAGTCTCTCTTCCTAGAGTTTGGTTGGTTGGTTTGGAAGGGCAGACCAGGGAGCAATTTCATTGAACTGTTGAAACTAGATGGGAGGGGAATACACATCTGATTCTTGTTAGTGCTGCTGGAAATTCTGGAGAATGATCCACTGAGTGCAGAGGCTGTTGGGGTGAAAGGTAAGGATTCGGGGAGCCCTGATTTTATTTTGTCCAATTGGGGAAGTCATGAGAGCAGAGGTGTGGGTTATGAGATGTAATCAAGAAATGGTCGATGGGAAGCCATGATTTAGGAAGATGGAAAACATTGCCGAGACACCTGCTTTGGAGCAAATGTGATGAAATGCTGATGACACTGGTGGTGGGCCTGATCTCTGATAACGATGAGAAGGCCTACCGGGAGGAGGTGACTGATCTGGCACTCTGGTGTCAGGACAACAGCCTCCTCTTGAATGTCACAAAAACTAAGGAGCTGATTGTAGACTTTAGAAGGGCTCAGCATCCGAGGACGTACACGCCACTGGAGTTACCACCTCAGACAGTTGAGGAAATTTAGAGTCTCTCTGAGGATCCTTCAGTGCTTCTACTCTGGGGCTGTAGAGAGCATCTTGTCCGGGAACGTCACAATCTGGTTTGGGAACAGCTCTGCCCAAGACAGGAAGGCCCTGCGGAGAGTAGTGCGTTCGGCTGAACGCACCATGGGAACTGCACTCGCCCCCCCTGCAGGACCTATACATCAGGAGGTGCAGATCCAGAGCCAGCAACATTATGGGGGACCCCTACCACCCCAGCAACGGACTGTTCCAGCTGCTACGGTCAGGCAAACGCCTCCGCTGTCACGCTGTGAAAACAGAGAGGATGAGACGGAGTTTCGTCCCACAGGCCATCACAACTGTTAACTCTCATCACCAGGGACTAATTTAATTTACTGTATTCATTTATTTTTTGTATTACATTTTTTTTTTTCTATTCTGTTTTGTAGTTCAGCACAATCCGCTTTCATTTCACTGCACATCTTGTATATGTATGTGACAAATAAACTTGACTTGACTTGACTTGAAGAATGGTCTTGACTTGACTTAAAGAAAAAGCTTTGGAGCCCTTATATGTGACAGGGTGGGGGAGAGGTCCGTCCAGATAGTTGTGGGAGTCTGAGAGCTTGCAATGGATATTTGCAGCTAGCCTATTCCCTGAGATAAAGTCATCCAGAAAGGAGAAGGAAGAGTCGAAGATGTATCATGTGAAGGTGAGGGCAGGGTGGAAATCGCCAGTAAAAGGTATGAACCTTTTTGGGTTTTATATCTGAATGCTGGAAGCAGCACCAATGCAGTCAATGAGCAAAACCGCATTGAAGCAGTGGGACAGAGTAGAACTAAAACAAAGACTATTCCATGTATCACATAAAAAGACAGGCGTATCCCTGTGAGTGCCCCCAACTCTACTTACAGTAGCTGTGGTCACAGATAGCTCAGCGAGTGATCAAGCCTTTATTCACTGACGACGAATAGCACCAGTGATTTGTTTTGGTTTTCTCATGGGCTTCAGCCGCACAGTTGCGTTTTGAGCTAGTGAAGCCAAACAAGGCTCAGCACTAAATTAAAATTCTGCAGATGCTGGAAATCTGAAATAAACACAGGAAATCTGGAAACACACAGCAAATCAGTCACATTTGTCAAAAGAGGTACGATATAAGTTTTGGTCTGAGTCCCTTTGTCGGAATTGGGAAAGAGGGTTCTGATGGAGTGCCTTGGACCCAGCAGTTTCTGTTTTTGAAGGCTGGGCACCATTTGATGTCACTTAACATGAAAGCAAGTTCTCTTATAGCACATCACAAGCAGGCAGGCTGATGCCTGCAACAACTCTGCCTTATACTCTGACCTGATAGCGGCCCTCCAGGCCCAATGGTTTCAGCCCTGATGGGATGAGGGAGAAAGTGGGGGTCGGGGAATGATCAGTAAATAAACTGACACCAGGAATATTTTGTTAATCCTTTTGGGATAGTGGTCTTACAATTATTAAACCATTATGGCACAAAAGTTGTTTCCATTCCTAGTGGAATCCAAAACTGGGAACCACAAGTGAAAGATAGCACTCCAAATCTAGGGAGAAATTAAAAGAAACCTTACCCAAAGAGTGGTAAAATATGGACCTTGCTACCACATGGAGTAGTTGTGGTAAATTTTATGTTTGCATTAATGGGGAAATTGGATAAAAATATGAGAGGCAGAAATAATAGGGTTGTGATAAAAGATTTGTCGGGGGCTTGCATGTAATATAAATATTGATATATATCGGTTGAGGTGAGACCTGTTTGCATGCTGTGACTATTTAATACAATACATTAAATGCAGCCTGTTCCAATAGTGTGCTATTCAACGTGTAGACAAATGAATAATAGGGATTCAACCTCTGATGATGAGAAACTTCAATACTGATCTGAGTGGCACAGAGATCTAGAATTTTCTGGGGGGTAAGGTTGACATGGAGGGAGGGTAACTCTAAGGGCTCATAATCAAGATTATGCAGTTTGAATCTGCAACCTTCGGACTTCAAGGAAGCAGCTAAATAAGAGCTCCACATAATTAAATGCAAGTGGAATTTGTTCAGTACTTATTGGAGCTGCATTACCTCAGGAGACCAATTGTATTGCAACTTGCCATTGCAAGTGTTCTTTGGTTGAGGCAAATCAAATTTATGATGTGTCAGAAGAAGCTGCAGATGCTGCTTTAAACCGATGATGGACACAAAGGCTGGAGTAACTCATTGATCAGGCAGCATCTCCGGAGAAAATGCTGTTTCTAGTTGAGACCTTTCTTCAGACTGAGAGTCAGGGGGAAGGAAAACATGAGATACTGATGGTGATATATATAGAGAGAGAATAGAACAAATTAATGAGAGCCATGCAAAAAGTAATGATGCTCAAGGAAATTTGGAACCGACAATGGTCCATTGTTGGCTGTGGGCTAGCTGATAACAAGTTACACAGACTCGGTGAAACTCAACAGGGCAAAAGTGAAACCAGTATGAGGACGAGGATGGGGGAGGGGCGGAGAGAGAGAGGTGATGCAAGGGTTACTTGAAGTTAGAGGTATCAATGTTCATACCGCTGGGTTGTAAGTTGCCCCAAGCGAAATATGAGGTGCTGTTCCTCCAATTTGCCTTTGGCCTCACTCTGACAATGGACAGAAAGGTCAGTATGGGAATGAGGAGGGGAGTTAAAGTGCTTGGCAACCAGGAGATCACGTAGGCCAAGGCAGACTGATCGAAGTTGTTCAGCGCAACGATTGCCCAGTCTGTGCTTGCTCCAGCCAATATATAGGAGTTTACACCTATTAATTAATAAAAGTTTTTTTTTAGATAATTGTCATGTGCATCTTATTAGAAACCAGTGTTTCAGAACTTAGTTATTTAGTTTTAGAATGTTCTGTCATGCTTATCATGTAACTTGGCATTGTATTTGTTTGTATTAAGAAATTGTGCTCTTGGCAATAACTTGGTTGTCACATCAAGTGGTCCCCTGTGCTGAGGACAGCTTGCTTCCACACCTGTTCTGTTTAGTTATGAGATGGCTGAAGAAGTCAGCGCAGAACTTGCAGACTGTCTCCTGTTGTTTATCACTCGATCTTCATATGCTCTGCCAAAGGGACTCGCTGCTCAATACCTTCCCAGGTTTCCCCTCCTCCATTTGAAATGATTAGACTCCTGGGATTCCCAAAATTAATAAGGGCGCAGATCGAACACCGATTTTCCGGCACCATCGATTCCAGAGCCTTTCTGGATTATCCGTTTTCCAGACCAACGGAGATCACGTGATAATTAAACGCCAAAACAGCCCTGGCCCACGAATGACACCCCTCCCGTTCTCTAAAGCACCATGGGAGGCAGTGGTGAATCTTATCATCATCTTTGTCTTCACTAAGAGGAGGTTTCCAACACATGGAAAGTAATCCATGACATTTGGGGCTCGTCATGGACTTTAATTGCACAGCAGGGGCAGGTTGATAGATGATTGTTGTCTTAAGAGTGTTTAGTGACGACCTGCCCTTTCAAATACTTCAGTGAATGAGCCAACAATGAACTTGGGATCATCTTCCCAGGGGGTACACATCTGCTTATTATACCTCAATGACTGAAGTGCTTGATATCTAGCCTCCAACAAGCTCTCCACTGGAATGGTATTAATCCGTGGGGCAAATAGGACTCTTGAATTTTTGCCTTCTCTCCAGAATATTGATTGTATCCCAACCTTGAAATCCTTAACCTTAACAAAAACAATACAAGTCTAACTATATGAGAGTCAATAAACAGATTTTACTATCGTCTTGTCGCTAAGATTAATGTCAACTATTGTTCTGCAAAACCGTCTGGAGAGGTGGGTTAGTTTAATTTAGTAACCAAATGAAAAATCTCTTTTGGTCCACCACAAATTATTAATTGAGGCTATCAAACCAGATTGCTGAGTTCTTCATTCAAGCATTACGATCTAAATTTTGTTTTTTAAACAAAAACTAAACACGAGACTAGTAGAATTCGGTACAAAAAAAAGCTGAAAAAACTGCTAGAAGAACTCAGTAGGTCAAGCTGCACCTGCGGGGGCAAAGGGATAGTTGATTGTTTGGATCAGGAGGACTGTGTTTGGAGGGAAGATAGCCAGTATGTAGAAGTGAGAGGAAGGAGTGAGATAAAAGCCAGAAAGTGGAACCAAATGAGGGGTGTAGGAAAATAACTGCAGATGCTGGTAGAAATCAAAGGTATTTATTCATAAAATGGAGTAACTCAGCAGGTCAGGCAGCATCTCAGGAGAGAAGGAATGGGCGTCGTTTTGGGTCGAGACCCTTCTTCAGACGAGGGGTGTGATAGGTAGGGGAAACATAAGTAAAAAGTTGCTTGGAGTCAGATGGAGTCGGGGTGGGGGGTGGTGTACAGTAGAGATATACGTTGATAGGTGATCGTTGGAACCAGATAAAGGAGAGGTATGGGCAGATGGAAACCAGTGGGAGAGGGAAAAGGAAAGATGAACCAAGGTAGAAGAAACCTAGATAGACAGACACATGGGTGAGGGCCAAGTTGAACCATGCAAGGGAAGGCAACGAGTCCAAACAGTGAGAAGGTGAGCAGTTTATTGAGAAGATGAACAAAGGGAGAGACTTCTGGTGGGAGTGGGAAAGGTACACGAGGGATTACATGGAGCAAGTCGCCCAAAACCGGAAAGCTTGATGTGTACACCATGTGCACACACCACGGGTTACCCAAGCTAAACACTAGGTGTCATACCTTCAACATGAAGAGCTCCATGGGCAGGTAGGTCGCTAAGAATGAGAAGGGGAGTTAAAATGACCTGGAAATGGATGCTCAAGATGGCTCTTGCGATCCAAGCGCAGATGCTCTGTAAACCAATCGCCTAGTCTACTAGCAGTTTGTGTTTTTGCTCTAGATTCCAGCCTTTGCAGTTGCTTGTGTCTCCAGTAGAATTCAATAATGTCTGATCGTATGAAATAGAACAAATTAAAATTATCATTGCCTCAGTAGCACACGGTTTATTTTTCTGGCGTCCAGAGATGCCTTTTTTCTTCTTGTATCTGGCCGGCCTGTCTTTCTGCCCATGTTTTCATTCTGCTACAAGTCAAAACTTATTACTGGTTGCACAAGGTTTCCATAGAAACGCAACTAACTGTCATTTGAACTCAGAACATTAGTGGTTATATTTGTTGATTTATTAAATTATTAAAATTTAACAAAATTATTGATTTTCTTTTTATTTAAGCCAAAGAGTTTCTTCAGGTCACTCTTAAAGAGCAAAGCTTTCTGACACCTGCTTCTGAGGCATGGGAACCAGTATCATTAATATTTTCTAGATAAATGAGGACATTGTAAGTAATCAGAAAATTTACTGTAAAATGATTTGTGCAAAGTCGCTGCATATTTTTGGAAAGCTATTATGTTCACATGTAATAATGGATTTCATTATTATTGAATATCATTGTTTGGAGTTCTTATTATTCACCACCATTTTAAGGCAGAGACTTGAATCTTGGTGTGCTTGGAGACGATTTAATTTAGTTTTGAGATACAGTGTGGAAACAGGCCTTTCAGCCCACTGAGTCCACACCGACCAACGATCGCCCACGCACTAGTTCTATCTTAAACACTAGAGCCAATTTAACAGAAGCCAATCTACCTATGAACCTGCGCATCTTTGGAACGTGGGAGGTAACCGGAGCTCCCAGAGTAAACCCATGCGGTCACGGGCAACGTACAAACTCTGTACAGACAATACCTGTGGTCAGGATCGAGCCCAGGTCTCTGGTGCTGTAAGACAGTAATTCTACTGCTGCGTCACTGTGCTGCCCCAACTGTTTAAAATGTGCTATCACCTCGTGTGTGAAGCGTTTCAACGTTATTTTTAATTTTACTTCCCTTGGTTTATTCCTTGGATCCAGGAATATAAGTGGTTCGTTCCATACTGTCTCCTGTAGAGACAAATGCAGGAAAAGCAAGAAGTTATTGAAATCCTCAGCAGGGTGGGTAGCATATGTGAGAAAATATATAATCTACATTTCAAATCTATGACCCCTCCCCATCAGAGCTGAGAAGAGTGAAAGCAAATTAGACTAAGTGACAGAGAAGGTTTATTTTCATTTACTGTTGGAAACAAGTGAATCTGAAGTCCTTCATTTGTAGGGAGGCCAGGAAGAGGTGGGAGGAGGGGGCAGGAGTAGGTACGGTGGGGACACTAAAATGGTGGTGGAGGCATTGCCGTGTGAGAGAGCCTAGGAGCATGTTGATTATCCATGTGATTGTAGGAGAGGCCTGACGTTGCTGTTTCTGTAACAGCAATTTGCTGAGAATTTTAATTTTATTTTACATAAAGAGACAATAGGTGAAGGAGTAGGCCATTCGGCCCTTCGAGCCAGCACCACCATTTAATGCGATCATGGCTGATCATTCTTAATCAGTCCCCCCGTTCCTGCCTTCTCCCCACACCCCCTGACTCCGCTATCCTTAAGAGCTCTATCTAGCTCTCTCTTGAATGCATTCAGAGAATTGGCCTCCACTGCCTTCTGAGGCAGAGAATTCCACAGACTTACAACTCTCCGACTGAAAAAGTTGATAAATCAATCTGATAAATCAAAAGTGAAATTTATAATTTGGAAATTCCTGTTTTTATTTTACTGAGTTGCACCAACATTATGCTCTGTTATTTGTTACAACTCATTTCATCTTGCTATATCAGCTTATCCTTATTTGATATTTTATGTGTTTACTTACCTAACATATCCTTTCATACATGTGAGCAATTTGCCCACAACAAAAAACAAGGTGCTGTGGATGTTGTCTATATGGACTTTAGTAAGGCATTTGACAAGGTTCCACATGGTAGGTTGATTAAGAAGGTTAAATCGTTGGGTATTAATAGTGAGGTTGCAAGATGGATTCAACAATGGCTGAATGGGAGATACCAGAGGGTAATGGTTGACAACTGTATGTCAGGTTGGAGGCCAGTGTCTAGTGGAGTACCCCAAGGATCTGTGTTGGGTCCACTGTTGTTTGTCATTTACATTAATGATCTGGATGGTGGTGTGGCAAATTGGATTAGTAAATATGCAGATGATACTAAGATAGGTGGTGTAATTAATAATGAAGTAGAGTTTCAAAGTCTACAGAGAGACTTGGGCCTTTTGGAAGGGTGGGCTGAAAGATGGCAGATGGAGTTTAATGCTGATAAGTGTGAGGTGCTGCATTTTGGTAGGACAAATCAAAATAGGACGTACAGGGTAAATGGTAGGGAATTGAGGAATGCAGTGGAACAGAGGGATCTGGGAATAACTGCATTGTTCCCTGAAGGTGGAATCTCATGTGAATAGGGTGGTGAAGAAGGCATTTGGTATGCTTGCCTTTATAAATCAGAGCATCGAATATAGAAGTTGGGATGTAATGTTAAAATTGTACAGGGCATTGGTGAGGCAGAATCTGGAGTATGGTGTGCAGTTCTGGTCGCCAAATTATAGGAAGGATGTCGACAAAATGGAGAGGGTACAGAGGAGATTTACTAGAATGTTGCCTGGGTTTCAGCACTTAAGCTACAGAGAGAGGTTGAACAGGTTGGGTCTTTATTCTTTGGAGCGTAGAAGGTTGAGGGGGGACTTGATAGAGGTTTTTAAAATTTTAAGAGAGACGGACAGAGTTGACGTGGGTAGGCTTTTCCCCTTGAGAGTGGGGAAGATTCCAACAAGGGGACATAACTTTAGAATTGAGGGACAAATGTTTAGGGGTAACATGAGGGGTAATTTCTTTACTCAGAGGGTGGTGGCTGTATGGAATGGGCTTCCGGTGGAAGTGGTGGAGGCAGGCTCGATTTTATTATTTAAGAGTAAATTGGATAGGTATATGGATGAGAGGGGATTGGAGGGTTATGGTCTGAGAGCAGGTAGATGAGACTAGGTCAGAGAGAGTCGTCGGCGTGGACTGGTAGGGCCGAACAGGCCTGTTTCCGCGCTGTAGTTGTTATATGGTTATATGGTTAGTTTAGTGTAGAAATATAGCGCGGAAACAGGCCCTTCGGCCCACCAGGTCCGCGCCGACAAGCAATCCCCGTATATTAATGCACGAGGGGCAATTTTTATATTTACCAAGCCAATTAACCTACATACCTGTACACCTTTGGAATGTGGGAGGAAACCGAAGATCTCGGAGAAAACCCGGGCAGGTCACGGGGAGAACGTACAAACTCCATAAAGACAGCACCCGTAGTCTGGATCGAACCCGGGTCTCCAGTACTGGAAGCGCTGGAAGGCAGCAACTCTACCGTTGCTGCTGGAGGAACTCAGCGGGTCGAGCAGCCTTTATGGGTGAAAAAGAATTGTAGGCGTTTCAGATTAAGACCCTGCAAGAAGGAAAATGGCCAGTATAAAAAGCAGAGGAGTGTGGGAGTGGTTAGAGACAGTCGAGTGAGTCGATAATAAACAATATGCTGGAGGAACAGCGGATCAGGCAGCATCTGTTGATAGGTTGCAGCAGACAAAGAGAAGAAAGAAAGATAGAATAAGCCAGGTGCGGGAGGTGTGGGGGGAGGAAAGGGAAGGTGAAGTTGGAGACAGCACTGGAGGGGGATTTGTGGGGGCACAAGGCCTGCCACTTCTGGAATCTGATTAAAAAAAAGGGATGCGCTATTTAAAAACCATAAGCAGAGAGGTGAAGGGTAGTCAGAACCCGATGCATGGAGGAGCTAGGTGTGTGAAGTGAATGATTGTAGCTAAATAGAACTAGGAGAAGGAGGGGACACATGGGGGATTGGGGAGGGGTGGCTCGAAGAGTGTTGTGGGAAAGGAAAAAATGGAAAGACTAAAGATGTGTCATTAGTGGAAAGAGAGGGGGGGGAGGACACAGGAGTTAGGGGTTGCTTGAAATTGGAAAATGCTTTGTTCATCGCATTGGGTTGTAGACTATCCAGGCAGTATATGAGATGTTGATCTCCCAGTTTGCCATGGGCCTCAATCTGGCAGTGGAAAAAGCCAAGCACAAACAGGTTGGCGAGGTATTGGGAAGGGAAGTGGTCCAGATTACACCGTCTCTTGTCTCCTGAACTATTTGCCTCATTTACTCTGGATCAAGAATTTTTTACCCAATATTTCTTGATTACCTTGTATTAATGACCCTGGCTTTTAACCTTTTGTACAAAATATCTTCTCCATGTTCACCTCATCAAATGTCTCAATATTTTCGATGGATTTCCCTCACCTGTTTAGTCTTTCCTGATAAGAGATATAAGGGATATTGATTTCTGAAAGAAGTGATTGTAGTGTTTTGCTGGGGGGAAAAAACAGGGAAAAGTAACTAATTTAATTACACTTTTAAAAGGATAATGTAGGCATGATGGGTTGAATGGCATTGTTTACTATGATGGAAAGTCTTGTGATATAGTAGTGACAATACATCAAAAGCCATGGTGTAAAGTGGTTTAGGATATCCTGAAGTTAAGACGATTATGTGATATACCTCTTCCTCCCTAAATAAAATTTGGTCTGAACTGTTTGGGTTTATAGACAAAAAACAATAGGTGCAGGAGTAGGCCATTAGGCACTTCGAGCCAGCACCGCCATTCAATGTGATCATGGCTGATCATCCACAATCAGTTCCCGCCCTCTCTCCATACCCCCTGACTCCGCTATCATTGAGAGCTCTATCTAACTCTCTCTTGAAAGCATCCAAAAAATTGGCCTCCACTGCCTTCTGAAGCAGAGAATTCCACAGATTTTACAACTCTGAGTGAAAATGTTTTTCCTCATCTCCGTTCTAAATGGCCTACTCCTTATTCTTAAACTGTGGTCCCTCAAATGAACCTCAAATGAGCATCTCGGTCATATTTCTTCCCCCCCTACCCCCACCCTATTTACTATGTTATTTATTAATTATTTACTAACGTTAAGATTAAAAATAGCTATAAAAGAAGAATGTGTTGCATGGAATAAGTTGGTCTTGTCCAATTCATGTGCAAAAAATATGATGTCACACCAGGCATCTCATTAGATCGGAACCCTCGTTACAGGAGACAAGTCAACCAATTGCACTTGTCGACGTATTGACATAATTTGGCCCATTCTTGCAGCATTTTCACATAGCTCTGCTGATTGTTTTCTTTTAAAATTTGTGTTATTTTCCCTCGTAAATAATTACTATTGATTCGGTTCCACGACCATTTCATGGTACTCATTCTGGATCATAAGTTGCTGGGTCACAATAAAGTATAACAATCCTCACTTTTCCACTGGGCCTTCTGTATGTTAGTTTACATCTGTAGGAAAGAACTGCAGATGCTGGTTTAAATCGAAGGTAGACACAAAATGTGCTGGAGTAACTCGGCGGGACAGGCAGCATCCCTGGAGAGAAGGAACGGGTGACATTTCGGGTTGAGACCCTGCTTCAGACTCGTTAGTTTAAATCTTCTTCCTCTGGTCACTGACTTGCCTGTTAGTGGAAAGCATTTCTTTCCATCTTGTCTCTTCAAAATTTAATAATCCTGCGTAGTTTTTCTAATCTTATATCAAATTAGCCGCTGTTAATGTCAGGAAAATAAATATTTCAGTTTTTGCACTAATTTAACATTTTAGACTAGATTTTTCATTTGGCATTGTTTTGGCTGTTGAAAATCCTTGAAATAATGGGCCATTAGGTTAGGGATTCAGTCCTCAAGCCATCGCAACCCCTCAGATGATGACCTGAGGGGGTGGTGGGAATAGACAGCTCCCCTGGCCTTTTTTTTTGTTTCTAATCTTAGAGCTTGGCATTGTCAGTTGTTTGAAAAATAGAATATTCTCCTCTCTAGCACAGTCATCCATCACTCCGATCCAGAAAAATATTATACAAAGGAGCAATGTCATGATGTGATTAGTTGTTCTTTTTGGTGAGTAAATTCTTTTAGGTTTAGCTGATTTCTGAAAACTATGCAGGTAGTATGAGCCGCTTTTGTAGCCATGTTAGCAAAAATATTCCCTGTATGTAATCAAACGGGGCACATTCGGTGGCTCAAAAAATTATAAGTAGTTGGTCTGCCACTTTAATTTCCCGTAGGTGGAATCTTGGCAGACAATCAATAATTCATGGTTGTCCTGGGATAACAGTGGTTCCAAGGTAATTGTTTTTTGTGGGTTTTAAGAGAGTAAAACCTGGAAATTATCAGTTCATTTAGCTGTTGTTTTTAAAAAAAATATTTCATTTAAACACAGGAGGAAGAAAGTGAAGAGGAGCCGAAGCTTAAGTATGAAAGATTGGGCAATGGAGTGACGGAAATCCTGCAGAACGATGCAGCAAGTTGTATGATCGTGCACGATAAGGTACTCTCTTTGTAAAGTGTTGGGGTTTTTTTTTAGAAAGGTGTATAATCTTAAAAAGATTTTAATTTATCTAATAATGTCTTTGAGGAAACACAAACATGTTACGCAGATTACAGAGCTAATGAACGCCAATGGTGAATAATTTAAAATCATACGCATTGCTGGTCCACCTCATGATTCATATCAAGCAATGGTGATTATGCATTCCTAAAGTATTTTTCAAGATGAATGTTCAGTATCTATACAATTTTTTTTCCCCCCCTCTTTCAAGCAGCCACTTTCCTTTCTAAAACATCATATTTTCACAAGCATCAGTCTGTACTAGATGACTAATCGTCATGGCACCTGGTGCAGTCAAGCAGGCCTGTGCAGTGGAATAGTCATACCTAGTTATGTCTGCACACCTGATGTTTTATTAACCAGTATTGATTTTCTTTACCCGGGGGATTTTCTCCTTCCTGAAAAAATAGCAACCTTGCAGGGGTGAAAGACATTGCCAGGCTGAATTTGCAATGCACCTCGTCCCCCTTTCCTCCTCTTTAATGCAGGTTCATGTTATAAGTGCCTGAATTTAATTTCCAGTTTAGCAATTCCATCTTGATAAATCCTTTTTAAACCTCAAGTTAATGGAAGGTTATTTTTTTAGATGGTGCCGGTTGACTGACATGCTTGGTAGTGCCTGTAAATATGAGCATTTCATTAGAGTCTGCAATCAAGCATGCTCGGATGCTCAAAATGACTGTAATTTGAGTTGCCCAGAATTTGGTTAATGCATTGAACTCGTATGTATTGATTTCCTGTTTACTGTTCAATTTTTTAAGCTCAATGTTTAAAATTTTATTTCATACGCTTGTTAAAATTCTGAATGTGCTATGCATTTTATTTTCCCTTCAACATGTTCCCAGAGCTCGGCATTTTCAGCTGTTTTGAACGATTACATTTCACACCGCTATAACTCTGCTAAACAAAGCTGCAGACATTCTCTTATCCATGCTGGACATGTGTATCTTCCTCCAGTTTTAATGCTGCACTTTTAATTTGCTGCCGCGGTTCATCAACGAATGTGCACAAGCTGCAAAGAAACAATTTGGTGTCAGCAGATGAGGCTTCCTTGAGACTCATTCTGACAGGTAGCCAGAACGTGCACAATCAACATTGTTGGCCCAAAGCCTCATTTTGAGGAAAGATGCCATCGATTTGAGGTGAAACTGTTCCTTTTTCTTAACAAAACTTAACATGTGCTGGGTAATTGGGAAATAAACTTCTAATAACGATAAAGCAAAATTATGCCTAACATGCACGGTAGATGTAAACAGAATTTATGAGTACACTAGCTGCTGTCGACCCGTTGGGTCCAAACCTCTCCTGCATTGGTGTAGCTAGCACCCTCCTCTCCCCCACTCCCCACCCCCCCCTCCCCACACTCACCCACTCCATCCCCCCTCAACATCAACAGGCCCCAATTGCGCAGGCGCGGACCCATTGGGTTCTGCGCGCACGTGCGGATCCGGCGGCCATCTTACGTGAGTATTAGATCAACAGGCCCCAACTGCGCAGGCGCGGACCCGCTGGGTTCTGCGCAAGCGTGGATCCGGCGGCCATCTTATGTAAGTATTAGATCAACAGGTTCCACCTGCACATGCGCGGACCCATTGTGACGTTGAACACGGAGGTATTACTGCGCAGGCGCGGCTGACAGGTAGGGCAAGTGGAAAAGGGATCTATTAAAGTTTAAAAAGTGATTTTTAAAATTTAACAAGTGCATAACTTTTAAAATATAACAACTATTTGAAGCGCAGGCCAACGGTGAGGAATGGTTGCGCTATTGTGTACTGTTTTGGCTGTATTTCAGGTACGTACAAACAATCAAACGAACAAACACACAAGATGAGAGTTTTAGTAATATAATATAGATACTGGGGAACAGTATATTCAGTAGCAGTCTGCTGGTTTGGGAGGGATAGGAGGTAAAGTATTATCATTGAGTTTATTGCTATTTCTGCATTTCTTTAGTTCTAAAGGGTTGTGAAGTACTTTCAAATAAAAAATATATTTAAATTAAAAGAATGTCAAACATTGGCAAATATTCTGAAGATATGATTTTCTGTGCTGGGAACGTGGAACAATAAATATGTAACGTTCTCCCATTTCATCTTTCTGAGCTTCTGTGATATATCATGGATATATTGACAACAATGCACAAATTCAAATACTGACGTTGCTTTGATTAGGGTGAGTTAAATGAGTCAATGAGTTACGATGTGAAAGGATCTCTCTACACCTCATCTGCAAAGATAGATAGCTGAGGGTTGGGGACTTTGATATTACCCTTTTATTTCATGGAGGTTCTCGAAGGAGCAATAATTCTGCTGTGCCCTGAAGCTGCTGAAGCTTAGAATCTATGCCACTCCACTGTGGCGTGGAGTTGCTGTTATTTGTGAAAAAGAAAGTTTGACATCTGTATATTTCTCCTCTCAGCTGATTATACATAATATTGGCATGCAAGCCATCTATCTATATTCTAAAACTCTCATTTGTTTGTTCGTTTGTTCCTGAACTACAGCCAAAACGGTACACGATGGTGAGTAAGGTGGGCCTAAAATTGGTGCTAATGGAAGAAGTTTCATTGAAATCGGTGTTATATTTTTAAAGTTATTCACTTGGTCTAGTTGTATGTTAAAAATATGTTAATAGTTGATATGAAATGGCCAGAACCAATGTCGAGGTATCTGTCGATAGCAGCATTGGAGTTCACTGGGGATAGTAGATGGGAAGAGCAGAACACTGGAAGAACTCAAGTGTGCCAAACACTATCTGTGGAGGTAAAAGGTGTGTGAAGACATTTTTTGAGTTGAAACCCTCCATCAGGAGAAGGAAGAGGAAAGGTTGTCAGTATATAATGGTACGAGGTAGTGGTGGGGCAGATACCAGTAGGTGATAGGTGGAACTAGATTGGGGGAGGGGGGGGAGCTGTGATGATGGGAAGATGGATCCAGCTAAGGAAGTGGGTGGGCAGAGGGGATAGGAAGAGCGAACAAAGAAGAAACCTAGGTGGACAGGTGCTGTGTGTGTGTGTGTGTGTGTGTGTGTGTAGAAGAAGATTATTGGAGGCGTGGGTTACCCAAGTTGGAAAAAAACCCAATGTTCATAGCAAATTGCCAAAACAGAGTATGTAATGTTGCTCCTCCAATTTGTGTTTGGCCTGTTCATAGCAATGGGGAAGGCCAAGTTTAAACAGGTCAGCATGGGAGTGGGGAGAAAAGTTGAAATGACGTGTAATTGGAAGCTCGAGAAAGCTGTTGTGGACAGAGTGCAGATGTTCGACAAAACTGTTGCTTAGTTCTTGCCTGGTTTCCCTTGCAATCAACATCTTCTATGAACCAACTGACCCTCACAGCTACTTTGATTATACCTCCTCCCACCCTGCCTCCTGAAGGGAGCCAATCACTTTTCCCTCAATTTCTCACGGTCAGGGAGCACAGAACAGGCCCTTCAACCCTATTGATCCATACTGACCAAGATGCCCCATCTATGCTAGTTCAATTCCCTGCGTTTGGACCATATCCCTCTAAACATTTCCTATCCATGTACCCGTTCAAATGTTTTTTCAATGTGGTTATTGTACCTGCCTCAGCTGCTCCCTCTGGCTGCTTGTTCCTTATTTCCGTGCCTCGGGTTCCTATGAAATCCTTTCCCTTGCACCTTAAACATCTGAGCCTTCTAATTCTTGATCCCCTACCCAAGGCATTCACTCAATCTATTTCGCTCATCTTTTTACATGTCTTCAGTGCTCCAAGGAATACATACCTAGACTGCCCAACCTCTCCCTGTAGCTCAGTCCCTCAGGTCCTGGCCACATCCTCATAAATCTCTGCACTTTTTCCAGCTTAATGGCATCTTTCCCTTCCTGATACCTCCCTATATGGGAATCTTTCCCCTCAGTCATACAAAAACATAGAAAATAGGTGCAGGAGGAGGCCATTTGGTCCTTTGAGCCAGCACTGCCATTGATTGTGATCATGGCTGATCATCCACAATCAGTAACCTGTGCCTGCCTTCTCCCCATATCCCTTGATTCCACTAGCCACTAGAGCTCCATCTAACTCTCTTTTAAATTCATCTAGGGAATTGGCCTCCACTGCCTTCTGTGGCAGAGAATTCCACAACTCTCTGGGTGAAAAAGGTTTCTTCTCACCTCAGTGTTAAATGGCCTCTCCTTTATTCTTCGACTGTAGCCCCTGGTTCTGAAGTCCCCCAACATTGGGAACATTTTTCCTGCATCTAGCTTGTCCAGTCCTTTTATAATTTTATACGTCTCTATAAGATCCCCTCTCATCCTTCTAAACTCCAGTGAATACAAGCCCAGTCTTTCCAATCTTTCCTCATATGACAGTCCCTCCATCCCGGGGATTAACCTGGTGAACCTACGCTGCACTGCCTCAATAGCAAGGACGTCCTTCCTCAAATTAGGAGACCAAAACTGCACTCAATACTCCAGATGCGGTCTCACCAGCGCCCTATATAACTTCAGAAGGACCTCTTTGATCCTGTACTCAAATCCTCTCGTTAAGAAGTCCTGATGTCTTGCCTGGAACTGAAACGTTGACATGGACCTTTTGACTCCACAGGTGTACTTTGACCTGCTGAGTTCTTGCAGCAATCTGTTTCTTTTTGTTCCAGATTCCAGCATCTTGTCTTCAAGAGTCTCTTGTCTTCAAGAGTATTAAATCTCTTCATGGCTTCAATTGCCCCTGTAGTTTTCCCATGGCATACATTTGTCTGGATGGTTTTGTGTGGCGTTCCAGATTTATAAAGAGATGGGCACAAATGTTTACTTTTTCATATGAAGTGATTTGGAATAACAATTGTTGCCTGTAAGCTTTCTCAATGAAGCACAATAAATGGCTTCTGTTGATAATAATGGATGAAGATTGCGTGTATCTTCAATAAGTTTCACTCTGCTGTTTTTCTGTTCCAGTTTTTAGCACTGGGGACACACCATGGCAAAGTGTATTTGCTGGATATCCAGGGCGATGTGACGCAACACTTCGACATTGTAAGTGTGGTGTAGTAATATTACAAAAACTGCAAGTGACAGCTTTTTAAACTTTTCTACTGTCCATCTTTTAACCACCCCACTCTCCCACCCCCTCTTGTTTTTACTACCTCCTGCTCCATAAATTTATATAGTTCTTTTGTCCCTTTGGAAAGGATGAGCAAGCAACTTACTCTGAGCTCTCTTCCCATCCTGTTCCAGAACTGACTCCACAAAGCCTTTTGGGAAGGGTCTAAATCGACGGCTGTTTTTAATTATTTTTCTTTCCACCTTTGCTGCCCTTGTGATCCTTTAACTGTTCAGCAGAGATTTGGTATGGGAAAAGCAAAGGGATGAATCAATGCCTTATTCTGCCAAAAGTCTAACAATGCCTCGTTATTGGAGAGCCATTTGGAGAGAAATGTTATCTCTGGGCAAAAATATTTTGAATACAGTCCATTTGCACCTCCTTCTCTATTACACTCTTTTTTACATACATCTTTGGCCAAGTTTTAGATCACTGGTCATGATATGTGAATTGTTATTACTTTAAGTTTTCATTTAATTCTGCTCTTCTGATATATTTTGGGATCTCTTTCTTAGTTTAGTTTAGAGATACAGTGTGGAAAGAGGCCCTTCGGCCCACCGTGTCCGCACCGACCAGCGATCCCCACACATTAGCACTACCGACCCACACCAGGGACAGTTTTACATTTACACCAAGTCAATTAACCTATGTCTTTGGAGTGTGGGAGGAAACCGATCTCGGAGAAAACTCATGCAGATCACGGGGAGAACGTACAAACCCCGTACAGACAAGCACCCGTAGTCAGGATCGAACCCGGGTCTCTAGTGCTGTAAGGCAGTAGTTCTACCGCGACATCACTGTGCCGCCCCTTAATGCTGATGGCACTATGTGAATGCAAATTGGTGTTAGTTCCTTCCAATGTCTAAATTTGGCTTGTACAATAAATAAATGCAAAACACTTATGATGCTCAAAATCTGAAATTTATTTAAAAAATCAGGAAATAGTGAGTGTGTCAGAGAAAGTGTGTTTCAGATTGATGAGACATCAATGGCAACATTTCCCTCCATTTATTCTCTTTATTCTAAATGGATTAATCTTGAGTCCTAGCCGGAATGGAGATGACGAGGTAATTCTCTATCAGTTATGTGTGGAGATGTAATTGGGACTTGCATTTTTAGAGTAAAGAGAAATAATCCAGATTGGACTCTGGAGACCATTTATTGCCATTTCACTCATGGCTTTGGAGATTCTCAAGTTCCACTCTGCTCCCAATCATTAACTTCCCGACTAATGGAGATAGAGTTTCAACTGAATGTTAAGAATCTGTGTGCCATTTGCTCCACCTTTGTTATGTCTTTTTTTTCCTGAAAGCCTAAAAATATATTTTAAATATCTGCCAAATTTGTTTCCAGTAAAGCTATTTTCTGCATTTATTTCTGTTATGCTTGAGTTAATCAGAAGCATACATTCCACCAGCTCCTTTTAAAATAATAATTTTGCTTTGAGATGACAAAAATAATGGGATTCATTGTGATGTTGCATTATCATTCAATGTGTGTTGAGTCTGCTAATCCTTTTAGAAAACTAGTTTTGCATTATTAAGAATAAAAATCATGGCATTGTTTAGAGGGAGGTTAATGTTCAGTCCAGTGAGAGGAGAATGCAAAGGATTTCATTTTTAGCTTGATTAATTAAAACAGACTTGTGAATTAGAGGTTAGGTGTTCATTTTAACTGTGGTGTTAATTACTTTCCCTCAGAATGGTAATAATTTAGAAGACTTTATTTTAGTTTTAGAATATTGGCTGCCCTTTTTGTTGAAAAATAAAATGATTTAAAAAAGATAGCCATTGATTTTAAAATTCATTTTTTAAGTTAACTGTGTGCAACATCTTAGACCAAGCTTGAGTTCATTCAAATATTTCAGGTTTTGTTTGGTTTCGAGCCAGCATTGAATGGCGGTGCTGGCTCGAAGGGCTGAATGGCCTACTCCTGCACCTATTGTCTATTGTCTATAAAGCATCAGTGAGAAGCCAGTTTGCTTCTAAACAAACATCAGATTGCAGATTCGGATTCAGATGCGTGTATTGTCATAAACACCAGGGTGCAATGAAATTCTTTGTTCACACGAAGCTCAGAAAGTAAACAGTGTACATGCGGTCATGATAAATCACAATGACGAGTGCAAAACGGCAAAATGGTGCAAGAGTGTAGTGCGGTCTGAAATAATGCAGAAAAATGGACTGCCTCAAAGTGTCCCTCAAAGTCTTGGACATCAACCTCAGCACTTGGGAGTCTCTTGCTCTGGACGTCCAACCTGGCGTAGCAAGCTCACCACAGGAGCCCGTGCAGCAGAGAACAGACGCACTGCAGAGGCCCAGAGGAAACGCACCACGCGCAAGGCCCGGGCTACCTCCACTTCCACTGCAGCACCCATCCACTTGTGTCCTACGTGTGGGCGTGTCTTCCGGGCCCGGATTGGCCTCACCAGTCACTTCCGGACCCACAGTCACCAATCCTCCAACTGAAAGTGAAGTCATGGTCATCTTCGAACCCGAAGGACGAACAACAACAATGCAGAAAAATATTAGAGTAAAGGGATAATGAAATAAGGTAGCATTAAGAGCAAGTGTACATGGCTGCAACTGCACATGCACACTTGCAAAATGTGCAGGAAGGAACTGCAGATGCTGGTTTACTCCGAGGATAGACACAATGCTGGAGTAACTCAGCGGGGCAGGCAGCATCTCTGGAGAGAAGGAATGGGTGACGTCTCGGGTTGAGACCCTTCTTCAGACTTGCAAAATGTGATTGGTTCAGGAGTCTGATAGCCATGGGGAAGAAGCTGTTCTTAAGTCTGGACACCTGGACTTTCAAGCTCCTGTATCTTAACCTAGAATGCTGCCCCCCAACGCGCACACACACACACCTCACCTAAAACACACACACGCTCTGCACTGGCACCTTACATCAATATCAACCACTATGCACCTTGCACCTCAGCCCCTTGAGGAACGACATTTCGTTCAAAGGTATACTTATATGTTTGAACGACAAATAAATTATTGTTATTACTATTATTATTAGAAGTTAGAAGGGAGATAATGGAATGGCCATGCTGGTGGGCATCATTGACAATACTTTAAGCCTTCCTGGTGCAACACACTGTGAAGATTGACTGGATTGAAGGAAGTGATGAGTGTGTGATGGACTGGGCTGTGTTCACTACTCTCTGTAGGTTCAGGCGTTCAAGAGTAGAGCAGTTGCCAAATCAGGCTGAGATGCATCCTGTCAGAATATAGCCCATTAGTAGAATTTTGAAACAGTTCACATGGACATGCTGAATCTTCTCGGACACTAAAAAAGTAAATACGCTGATTTGTTTTCTTGATCACTGCTTCAATGTGAAAGAACAAAGTTAGGATGCTGGTGATATGGATGCCAAGAAACTTGAAGTTATCGACCATTTCTACAGGATCTCCATTGATAAGAACAGAGTTGTGTTCACCCCCTCGTTTCCTTTGGTCAACAATCAGATCTTTTGACTTTCTGACATTAAGGGCTAGTTCGTTGTTCTTGCATCATGTCTCCAGGTGCTTGATCTCTTTCCTGTACTTCATTTCATCATTGTTGAACCAACCAACATTAATTATTATTATTATTATTTTAAAAAAATCATTGAAAACATTAGCGACGCAGTGGCGCTGGTTTGCGACGGGCACGGTGACGGACGCCCCACACATCTCTGTCCTCCATGCAGCTGGCAAGCTCCTCTTTTGTCTCTACATATGCGTCTTCCATCAACGTCTTCAGCATGGTCTTGTTTGGTGGTCCCGGGTTCCCGGTGCAGCTCCAGGTGCTTCTGGGCGGCGGTGGCAATGACCAGCGAGCCTCATCCTTCTCCACCTGATCTTCTCGGTCAGAGATGGAATCTCCCCGTAGAGCCGGGCGTTGGTGATGTGGTCCCTCCAATCGGGTGTAGACACCATTGGGACAGTGCTCGAGTGAGAGTCCATGCCTCCCACCCGTACAATAATATTGTCTCTACAGTTGCATGGAAGGGGGATCTCAGTTTGAGATCCTTAGACATCCGAGACGTCCAGATTTTCCCCATGTTATTGAAGGCTTTCCATGCGAGCGCTTTCCGGACCTTGATGTCATTCTCCGAGCTCTGCATCCAAACTCTGCACCTTCGCTTCCAGGTACTTGAAGTCCTCCACTTTCTTGAGAGATGCACTGCGCCACTGGTCTTAAGAGGCTTATGGTCACCACCGTTGAACGCCATGTACTCCGTCTTCTTGGTATTGAGGTCCAACCAACAGCAGTAGTCGGCAGACTAAAGATTGAGCTGATGCTGTGTTTGACCATACAGTCATGGGTGTACAGGAAATGGAGCAAGGGACTGAACACACGACCCTGAGGGACCCCAGTGTTGAGGGTCAGGATGGAGGAAATGTTACGACCAATTCTAACTCACTAAATGTCTGCTGATTTATTTAGTTCTATGTGTGAATTTTCACATGTCTGCTAATTTATTTTGTTCTATGTGTGAATATATTCTTTGCAGCAGTTTTAAGGATATTTGGGAACCTGAAGGTGTTTGCAGTTTTGAGTTGAATCGGAAGCTTTGACCCCAGTTCTCACACTCGTCTTCCTGTCTCCGACTACATCCTATCTTTGTCCCGCCCCCTCCCCTGACATCAGTCTGAAGAAGGGTCTCGACCTGAAACGTCACCCATTCCTTCTCTCCTGAGATGCTGCCTGACCCGTTGAGTTACTCCAGCATTCTGTGAGACCTTCGATTTGTACCAGCATCTGAAGTTATTTTCCTACACAACATTTATATAATGCGTCTATTATTCTTCTCGCCAAAATGGACAATTTAGCGTTTTCCCACTTCTCAGTTGGTTTGCTCGATCTTTGCTCAGTCACATAATCTGTCCATATAGACGCACAAGAGACCGCAAAATGCTGGAATCTTGAGCAAAAAAAAAACTGCTGGAAGAAATCATAGAGTAAAGCCTTGCATGTGGAGGCGAGGGATTGCTAGTTGTATTGGGCTGAAACCCTGCATCAGTAATTGCTTGTACTGATTGAAGAAAGGAGAGCCAAATTTAAATCAAGATTTTAAATATTACAAAGAATAACTACAATATTGGCAAGCATCACCAGACAATCTTCATTGATGTCCTAGACAATAGACAATAGGTGCAGGAGTAGGCCATTCGGCCCTTCGAGCCAGCACCACCATTCAATGTGATCATGGCTGATCATTCTCGATCAGTACCTCGTTCCTGCCTTCTCCCCATACCCCCTGACTCCGCTATCCTTAAGAGCTCTATCTAGCTCTCTCTTGAATGCATTCAGAGAATTGACGCCCACTGCCTTCTGAGGCAGAGAATTCCACAGATTTACCACTCTCTGACTGAAAAAGGTTTTCCTCATCTCCGTTCTAAATGGCCTACCCCTTATTCTTAAATTGTGGCCCCTGGTTCTGGACTCCCCCAACATTGGGAACATGTTTCCTGCCTCTAACGTGTCCAACCCCTTAATAATCTTATATGTTTTGATAAGATCCCCTCTCATCCTTTTAAATTCCAGTGTAAAAGATACCAAGCTGATTATTTAAAATAGGTTTAAGTGGTATTTATAGCACATTTAAACAAATGTCAACAATATTAAAGGATGGTTTAATTTTGCACTGTGAGATTAATAAAACTCGTCGAAAATAATCAGAATAGCATGCTGCTTCATTCGCTTTAGTCACTCACTTTCCTCTTTGAGATATTAGTTTTTTTTCGCAGTCTACGCTTCCAAAGCAAATTTTCCATGGGGATGCAACATTTGCAAAATAATCAATTACCTATTTGTTAGCAAGGCAAGCTTTACAAATGACCCATTAGCTGATTGATCACTTTAGCTTCTGTTGGGTATGTGGGCCGTGGACGCTGGTGTGATGGATGCTGGGGGAGATGACATTACTAAAAAGGATATGATTTTAAAAGGTCCTCCTAATAGTTAGAAAATGGAAAAGCTGACAGAATCCACACATTAGGGTATTTTGACCATATTTTACGGTTTAGGGGTTTATCTGTCAAGTCTCTTATGAATTCTGCACTGGTTATTTTATTTATTTTTTTGCAACAAAGTTATTTGTCTTATCAACTTTAGTGATGACCAAGAATAACTTGTGCGCCTCCTACAGGAAGAAACGGGTATTATTCCCATGTGTTCGCTTCTGGTGAGGTGGTGGAATCACTTTATCGGATGGGTTAGCGGAAACAGATGTGACATCTACTGTGTGGGCTGCGCACTTGGCTTTGATAAGATTTCTAGCAGGTGCACCGTTGAGTTGCTTGCCAGTCTTTCACAGTGCAATGGGAAATAGGCTGCGTGACCCCAATATTTCATCCAAACTGCAAACCTGACTCTCGTGTCAAGAGCCTTCCTTCGCTACGAACGGAGTGACCCAGCAGGTTGAGCAAGGGAAACGAGCCAGACGTTTCGGACTGAAAGGAGCAGTGAGCGGGGAAAGGTTGAGCGGGAGCGGGGAATAGAAGTTTGGAGGCATTAAAACAAGCTTTGCGAGGACAGAATTGGGAAAAACTTCTGAGGGAGGAGGGAGCAAGTGTGGTCTGCACTTTTTAATGTTTCAAAGCTGCATTATTTAGTCAGGGTTTAATAGGAAGTAGATAACATAAATGCATGGACCTATAAGATACTTTCACAATGTTTTTAGTTTAATTTTTGGTCCAGATTTGATTGTGAGAGACAACAGGTGCAAAAGGCTCCACTTCAAGGTGCAACAGTGCCACCCTGTGACCAAAGGTTTGCAGTGCTTTCATGAGGAACTTAAACAGAGCAAACATCATGGAAATGGAATTAATATCAAACCTGATCTTCAAACTGCTTTAATGTGAAAGGAGTGGTGGAAATTCAGTGACATATTGCAAGTAGTTAGAAAGGGAATGTCTTGTCCAAATTTGAAATGCTATGTTTTCTATGATAAACGTACGAAAGTAATAACGTGGATTGTGTTTTTTAATTGTTTCCCCCGGTCCAGTTAATAGAAAGATGCAAAAATGAAACGGTCTTTTCTCCAACTGATGAATATTTTCTTGTCATGAATTGTTCAAAGCTTTTAAAAACAAGGCTGTGTAAGTTGGAAATCTAAAATAAACAGGAAAGGGTCTGCAGTTTGGGTAGCAGCTTTGGACAGAGAACCAAAACAAAACAGAGATTCACCAGAGTTCATCTGCCAATGTGCACTTTAACCACATGTGATTTTTTTTCGATTACAAATCTCAAATTGTGGAGTACAGAGGCAAATAAATAAATCATGGGTCTTTGTCCCAAACATTATGGAGGGTACTGTACCTGCAAGCAAATGTCTTGAATGAATGAATGAATGAATGAATGAATGAATGAATGAATGAATGAATAAATAAATAAGTTTATTGGCCAAGTATGCATATACAAGGAATGTGCCTTGGTGCTCCACTCACAAATGGCAACACAAAACATACAATAGACAATAAACAATAGGTGCAGGAGTAGGCCATTCGGCCCTTCGAGCCAGCACCACCATTCAATGTGATCATGGCTGATCATTCTCAATCAGTACCCCATTCCTGCCTTCTCCCCATACCCCTTGACTCTGCTATCCTTAAGAGCTCTATCTGGCTCTCTCTTGAATGCATTCAGAGAATTGGCCCCCCACTGCCTTCTGAGGCAGAGAATTCCACAGATTTACAACTCTGACTGAAAAAGTTTTTCCGCATCTCCGTTCTAAATGGCCTACCCCTTATTCTTAAACTGTGGCCCCTGGTCCTGGACTCCCCCAACATTGGGAACATGGTTCCTGCCTCTAACGTGTCCAACCCTTTAATAATCTTATATGTTTCGATAAGATCCCCTCTCATCCTTCGAAATTCCAGTGTATACAAGCCTAGTCGCTCCAGTCTTTCAACATATGACAGTCCCGCCATTCCGGGAATTAACCTAGTAAACCTGCGCTGCACGCCTTCAATAGCAAGAATATACTTCCTCAAATTTGGAGTCCAAAACTGCACACAGTACTCCTAGTGTGGTATCACTAGGGCCCTGTACAACTGCAGAAGGACCTCTTTGCTCCTATACTCAACTCCTCTTGTTATGAAGGCCAACATTCCATTGGCTTTCTTCACTGCCTGCTGTACCTGCATGCTTCCTTTCAGTGACTGATGCACTAGGACACCCAGATCTCGTTGTACGTCCTCTTTTCCTAACTTGACACCATTCAGATAATAATCTGCCTCCCTATTCTTACCACCAAAGTGGATAACCTCACACTTATCCACATTAAACTGCATCTGCCATGCATCCGCCCACTCACACAGACTTTCCAAGTCACCCTGCAACCTCATAGCATCTTCCTCACAGTTCACTCTGCCACCCAGCGTTGTGTCATCTGCAAATTTGCTAATGGTACTTTTAATCCCTTAATCCAAGTCATTAATGTATATTGTAAATAGCTGCGGTCCCAGCACCGAGCCTTGCGGTACCCCACTAGTCACTGCCTGCCATTCTGAAAGGGACCCATTTATCCCCACTCTTTGCTTTCTGTCAGCCAACCAATTTTCTATCCATGTCAGTACCCTACCCCCAATACCATCCAGTCAACAATGAAGAATAAATGAGGGTACAGAGCTGCAGTTTTGAACAGAATACAGCTTTTTTTTAAGTCATTTTTTTGACTGGATTGCCTTGTGCAAACTATTGGCTGGCATCATTTTAATCAGTTAATTGTAGTTTACTTTGTTTAATCACTTCCTCCTGAAATTTTTATTTGTAAATCATCATATGTGCATGAAATTAATATTCAAGCAATATTATATACAGTGTGTGGATACAGTATGTGGTGTGGTAGCATGATTCGCAGATACTGAAGAATCTGACAGGGACCGCAACAAGAAGGCTCCTGCTATGGCCCCCCTTTGCTACCTCAGCGTTTGAAATCACGCAGATGTTTCCTCTCTTCTGCCCATCCCCTGGACCGCAGTGCATCGTCCAGAAGGCTCAAATTCTGGGAAGAGAGACTAGAGGAATCTCCGGAAGACATTCGCATGGATGTCAATCCCTCTGGGAAATTCCCACCAGGATCCGACTAACCGTGGATAATCTGGCGCAGTCTCAACAGACTGCGGACAGGCGTGGGGAGGAGCAAATCGAACATGCTGAAGTGGGGATACACTGAAGATGCGGCAGACTGCGAGTGTGGACGGGGCCTCCAGACTATGGAGCATCTGTGACGTGCTGCATGACACGTGCACTGTAAAGGATCCTGCAGAAGCCAACGACGTGGCACTAATATTTGCTCGCTATTGGCAAACAGTTGTGTCATGACACGAATTAAAGAAATATATAAAGATTAGCTTTTAGTTGTGCATAATTGTTGTAATAATTCCCTGCAGTGGGAGTATGTTTGTAGCCTTGGCTTTCTACTGCCTTAATTGCCTTTAAATGCACTTTCTGTTAGTTTTTTTTAATGTTTATTTTTTTTATTCAATTAATTACAGTGCATATAATAACAACAGTAAACCCCATCCCTCCCCTTCCCTACATAATCATGAAAACAAACAAACAAAAACAAACAAATAAATAAATTTAAAAAAAATAAATTAAATAAAACATAACTACAATGTGACAAAAAAGACAAAAGCACAAAAACATGCGTCAAGGTAATTTTCACAAGTCAAATATTTCAGTATTTTCACTGCTGGATTCAAAGAAGGTACAAAAGCGTGTGGCATTGAGGGAATAGTTTTACTTGTCCTTAATATGCTGCAGCACTGGGTTCCATATGTTGAAGAACTTCTGAGGGTTGTTAATTGTGTCAGAATCTTAGACGCTCCTCTGTCAGATGCAGTTTTCACTTTGAATTCAAAAATCCCAAAGCTGTGGAAGTGCTGCTGTTGTGATGAGTCCCAAAAATATTTGTAAGGAACTGCAAGGAACCCCAAAAGCTGGAATCTTGAGCAAAAAGCACCAAGTGCTGGAGTGACTCAGGAAGTCTGGGGAGCATCTCTGGAGAACATGGATAGGTGATGTTTCGGGTTGGAGCCCTTCTTGAGACTGATTGCAGTTGGGGGAGAGTTTCGAAAGGAGTTTAGATCATGCGACAAGCCACAATTAGTTAACAGGATCATGGAGAAATACAGCACGAAAACTGGCACTGATTCTGTCCCAACCTTCAACCACCCACTTATACTAATCCCATTTTCCACCCATTTTATCAACTTTCTGATCAGCTCTTCCTAGTTTCTACCACTCACCCACACAGTCGTGTCAATTGACATTGGCCATTTCCGTGCCTTCGGGATGTGGTTGGAAATGGGAGCACCTGAAAGAAAGCCATGTGATCACGGGGAGTGTGCAAACTCCACAGAAATGGCACTTGGGTTGAATCTGGTCTCTGGAACTGTGTGGCAGTGGCTCGATGTCGTCGTCATGGCTATCCTTCGAGGTCGAGGATGATGGTCTACATTCCGTTGCAACGATTGAATCGAGTATTCCCCACTTCCGTGCCGGTTCTTGACTAGGAGCTCCCAGCCACCATGTAGCCCGCTCCTGTCGCCCTTCCCCGATCGCCGAAAGTCTTGAGTGAAGTTTTGTGCTGTTCACAGAACGAAGACGCCTGTGTGCGTGTGTTTGTTTAACGTGTACTTGATGTTGCACTCCAAGAAGCACACGGTCCTTCACAAATCAATCAACTCATTCGAATGGCAAGGAAACCAAGACGATTGGAGCTGATAGATCTGTTGCAGCCTTCATCCGCCTTCACAGCCGTTGAGTTCAAGATAACTTCGTCCACCTGGTCCGCCGTTGAGGCCTTGTACGTTGGATCTATGAGCTGCCCTGAACTACTACACTGACACGCCAGCGTGATGTTGTTGGAAAAGCAGGGGTGATCTCGTGACTGGCTCACTGTAATTCTTCTCAACCAATACGACTTTCAAAAATGATCATCTTGTTGTTTGTGAAGCCTGCTGTACACAGCGTATTACAACAGGGACCGAAATTCAAATGTATTTTTTACTCTGTATCCTAGAACCATTAAAAATAGAGAATACGTAGTACTTAGAGCAACCATTGTAAGTTCATAAGTGACAGGAGCAGAATTAGGCCATTCGGCCCATCAAGTCTACTCCGCCATTCAATCATGGCTGATCTTTCTTTCCCTCTTAACCCCATTTCCTGCCTTCACCCCTGACACCCGTACTAATCAAGAACCTATCTCTGCCTTAAAAATATCCATTGACGGTCTGTTGCACTGAATTCCTTTTAATTCTGAGGCTATGACCTCTGGTCTTAGACTCTCCTACTAGTGGAAACATCCTCTCCACATCAATTCAGTGCCGGCCTTTCACTACTCGGTAAGTTTCAATGAGGTCCCCTATGATCCTTCTGTGCTCCACTGGGTCGAGGCCCAGTGCCGTCAGACACTCATCATCTGTTAACCCACTCATTCCTGGCTGCAAGGTACGTAGCAGATAAGTGCTGCGGGAGGATTGTGTTAGGGTTGTGTGGGGTAGTAATGAAAAACTGATGGGTGATGGGAGGATGCTGTTCTTGAACCTGGAGATTATGGTTCTGCGTCCCATGTTCCTTCTTCCCGATGGCAGCAGTGAGACACCACCACCAAAATGTGTGGCATTTAAAAATGTACTGATCATGCCTTCTATATTCACATCCAAATCATTAATGCATATAAGGGGTAAAAATTAAGCACCAATCCTTGTGGTGCACTATCAGTCACAGATTTCTAATCACTAAAACAGCCTTCCACCATCACCCTCTCTGCCTCTTATCACAAAGCCAGTTTGGCATTCAATTTGCCAACTTGCCTTGAATCCCATGGATTCTAACCTTTTGGACCAGTTTTCCTTGTCAAATGCCGATTGTTCAACTGTACTACCCTCATGAATACATTTTGTTGTCCCTTCAAAAGTGCAATCAAATTAGTCGGCCAAGATCTTCCCAAAGTAAAATCATGTTATTTTTTTATTAATCCTGTCTTTTCAAGTGCACATTAAACCTTTCCCTCACATTTTTTTTATAACTTCCCAAGCACTGAGGTTAGATCTATAAATCTGGCGTAGCCCTGTTTCTCTTGACCTGTCGCCAATAATAATTATTTTTTTAAATCTCTGTCCCCACAATCCACAATCTCCTCCCCTTGCCTCCTCCCATAGCAACTTTGGATGCATCACATCAGGCCGTAGGGGTTTATCTATCTTAAGGATACTAAAAATATAACGCCTCTTTTAATGATGTCCTTCCAAAATTCTCCAACTACAATGTCCTTGTTCTTCCCTGTGTTCTAGGGCTCCAGGCACAGAATGATCCTTAATAAACCATTTTCTTTCCTTGGTTACCCTCTTGCTAACATAAAATGTTTTGGGATTTACCTTGAGCTTGTCTGCTATTGATATTGCGAGCCTTCCCACTGCCCTCCTACTTTATGTTTAATAATTTTTGTACACTTTGTGTACACCTAAAGGATCGCCTCCCCCCTCCGTTTTCAGTTTTTATACTTGCCGTGTGCTTTTTCTTCATTATCCAAGGCTCCTTGGACTTGCTGTCCTTACCTTTCACTCTTACTGGAATATGCTGGGCCTGAAACACTGTCCAGGCCTACAGCGCCGTCCGGGCTGACAGCGCCATCACGATTTCATTTCTCAATGACTCCCATGGATGTAGACTCACCTGACAGTAGCTGCATTCTGACACAATTTTTCTAGGTCTGGTGTATGATATTGACATTGGCCTTTTCCACTCAGTACCTTAATTTCTGGACCCTCATTATCCCTTTCCACAACTCAATTAAATTTACACAGTTATGGCCACTATCTCCAAAATCCTTTCCTGCTGGCACTTTCACCACTTGCCTGCCTACATTTTCTAAGATTAGGTACAGTTGGGGTTGCCAACTGTCCTGTATTAGCCGGGACAACCCGTATTTTGGGCTAAATTGGTTTGTCCCGTATGGGACTGCTCTTCCGTATTAGGCCCGGACGGCGCTGTAGGCCCGGACAGTGTAGGCCCGGATACTAGACTGGGAGCCACTGTAGTCTTGGACAGTGTAGGCCCGGCCGCCACCGAACTGAGGTTGCGTAGCAACCCGCTTCTCAGCCCGGGACGGCCGCCATTTGTGGAGCGGGAGCATGTGGCCGCTGGTTTGGTGAAGGGCGCGGGGCGGTGACGTCACCCTTTGTTCCTTTATTTGGGAGTGAGGAAGTTGGCAACCCTAGGTACAGTATGCCCTTGCTCAAATAGAGAATATTGGCACAAACAGTCTGAAAGGGGGTCATGATCTGAAATGTCACTTATCTATGTTCCCCAAGGATGCTGCCTGACTCACTGAGTTACTCCAACATTGTGGGTCTTTTTTTTATCGTTAGAACTAACAATTCCTGTCTGAAGTTCCTTGTTTCTACAGCCCTCTATTGTGCACTTGAAAAAACTCTACCGTCTCTAACTCTTTCACATTAAGATGATCCGTTAATAGAAACATAGAAAATAGGTGCAGGTGTAGGCCATTCGGCCCTTTGGGCAAGCACTGGCATTCAATATGATCATGGCTGATCATCCAAAATCAGTAACCCATTCCTGCTTTCTCCCTATATCCCTTGATTGTGTTAGCCCTAAGACCTACATCTAACTCACTTGGATACAACATAATATTGGGGAAACTGAATTATTGCCATGTTTTATATCTTATGGCTGACAGTGGAAAGCTCTCTACCTTACTCTCTATTTCTAATAGCCCATTTTTTAAAAGGATACCTGTGAGCTGAGAAAACTTGGGCATTTTTACCTCGATCCCTTAGCTGAGTGTGTGGAAGGTAATTGTGTGGTGTTGCTCCAAGTCAAATGTGTCACATTTTTATTCGTCTTGCACAAGAGCTTCATTGTTTCCTGACAGACACAAAATGCTGGAGTAACTCAGCGGGGCAGGCCAGATCTCTGGAGAGAAGGAATGGGTGACGTTTCAGGTTGAGACCCTTCTTCATTATTTCCTGATTTGATTTTCCTACTCTGCTTCTGATTTCAATATGATACGTTTCTTTCATCTACCGATTCTATCTTGATAGTATTTAATTACTAAGTAATGCAGGGTTTTCAACCTTCGTGCAACCACTTCAATGAGAATTTATGATTCAAGGACTTAGTGTGGCTGGAGTCATTGGCTTGATGAGTTGACTTCCATTCCTGACATCATGTGCCATTTGGGTTTACGTTTAGAGATACAGTGCTGAAACAGGCCCTTCGGCCCACCGGGTCCGCGCTGACCAGCGATTCTCGCACATTAACACTATCCTACACCCACTCGGGACAATTTTTACATTTACCAACCCAATTAACCTACATACCTGTACGTCTTTGGAGTGTGGGAGGAAACCGAAGATCTCAGAGAAAACCCACGCAGGTCACAGAGAGAACGTACAGACGGCGCCCGTAGTCAGGATCGAACCTGGGTCTCTGGCGCTGCATTCGCTGTAAGGCAGCAACTCTACCGCTGCGCCACCATGCCGCGAATTTTGAAAACAATTTGTCACCATCTGGGTTATTTCCTAATTTAATATAAATATCAAATCTGTTTTAAAGAGTGCCAGCATTCACTGAATATAGATAAGAACGCTTATCAAGTGAGATTAATCTAGAAAGTTTGGTTTTATCTCGTCTGATTTTTATTTTGAATAGCTTCAGATTATATTTCAATTACATCCATATACTAAAACTCACGTTTGTTTGTTTGTTTGTTCCTGAACTACAGCCAAAACGGTACACGATAGCGCGACAATTTTAGGCCCACCTTACTCACCGTCGTCCCTTTGGTGCTAATGGAAGAAGTTTTATTGAAATCGGTGTTATATTTTTTAAGTTATTCACATTTTAAAGTTTAAATCTATCTCCTAGGGAGGGGAGGAGGTAGGGAGGGAGGGGAGGGGGGGAAGATAAGGGGGGTTTGAGAGGGATGGAGTGGGGGGGAGGGGGAGGGAAGGGGAGGGGGAGGAGGTGGGGTGGAGGGAGGGGAGGGGAGGGGGAGGGGAAGGATGGGGGGGGGGGGGGAGGAGGAGACGGTGCTGCACCAATGCAGGAGAGGTTTGGGCCCAACGGGTCCACTTGGTCTAGTTTGTTTTAATTTCATTGACATATGAAAACATTCAATTGACCTATTTTCAGATTTCTTTCCTAGCTTTACAGTAAATGTGTCTGGAGGATTTCGCAATTAGACGAATGAGACTGTATCATGATCCACTGACCAGTGACATGTTCTGTTTTAATTACTGCATTTCAGAGCTCTGTGAAGGTGAATCAAATTAGCTTGGATGAAAGTGGAGAATATATTGGAATCTGCTCAGAAGATGGCAAGGTAGGATTTGTTATAGTCTGCACCTTTTACAGTGTCTCCCATGTTTCCTTATTGACTTTGCTGTGTTTCTCCCCCCCCCCCCCCCCGTTCTATGGTTACTTTTCTCAACATTACTCCATGAATCCAGGATCAGCAATGATTAAAGTAGAAATGTCTACATGGAGTCTCAGAGACGTAAAGAAAACAGACCCATTTGACAGTTTTTCGATCATAAGAATCTAAACCTTTTCTATCCATGTACCTGTCCAAGTGTCTTTTAAATGTCTTCAGACTGAAGAAGGGTCTCGACCCGAAACGTCACCCATTCCCTCTCTCCTAGATGCTGCCTGACCTGCTGCGTTACTCCAGCATTTTGTGAATAAATCGATCTGTACCAGCATCTGCAGTTATTTTCTTATATTCTCCTTCACAATCATATCATATCATATCATATATATACAGCCGGAAACAGGCCTTTTCGGCCCACCAAGTCCGTGCCGCCCAGTGATCCCCGTACATTAACACTATCCTACACCCACTAGGGACAATTTTTACATTTACCCAGCCAATTAACCTACATACCTGTACGTCTTTGGAGTGTGGGAGGAAACCGAAGATCTCGGAGAAAACCCACGCAGGTCCCGGGGAGAACGTACAAACTCCGTACAGTGCAGCACCCGTAGTCAGGATCGAAGCTGAGTCTCCGGCGCTGCATTCGCTGTAAAGCAGCAACTCTACCGCTGCGCTACCGTGCCGCCCTCTCCCCAATCCTCTCCAGTAACTTTCCTACGCAGATAGATGTTAGACTTCCACAATGCCCAGGTTTGTCTTTGCAGCCCTTCTTAAATAGAGGCGCGTATTAGCAACCGCCACTCTTCCGGCACCTCACCCTTGTCAAACGATGATTCATATATCTCAGTTAGGACTGCTGCAATTTCTTCTCTCTCTTCCCGGAGTGTCCTCGGATATATCTGATCAGGCCCAAGAGATTTAGCTACCTTCATGCGTATTACAGTCTAGCATCTCCTTGACTGTAATGCGGACTGTCCTCAAGACATCTCCATTAACTTTCTCAAGTTAACTAGCCATCATGTCCTTCAGCAGGATTAAAATAGATGAGAGATATTAATTTAGGTCCTTGCCCATCTCCTGTGGCTCCACACAAGGATAGCCACTTTTTAATTTCCCACGCAGGTATGCTAAGTCCAGTTCACCTTGAGAAATGAATTATTATTGATTATTTTAACGTTATTTTCGAGAATTATTTCAGGAAAATACAGTTGCTTTAATTCTCCATATTGTCAGGAACAAATAATGCCATTCTGACCTTTGGAATTTTGAGAACACAGAGGTATGGGATGCTTTGTCATCAGAAATTATGTTATTTGTTGTCAGGGTGCATGCAGCACTCTGAAACCATGTTTATTGCTTGTCCTGACTTGTCCTAAAGGTGTAAAATATGGTGTAAGGTTGGAATCAATCCTTAGCAAAATCATGTGGGGAGCAAAGTAGGTTTCCTCCCTGCAGTGATTTGTTGATAGTTCTATTCATTTTTTATTTTTTTTTACAATGCCCGGGACATTATCAGATTTATTGAATTCATTTTCTCAAGTTACCACAGCAGGATTTGAACTTACGATCTCTCAGTGTTAATTCAATTGCCATCACCAGTCGATTACTCTCGTTTTCTGTCTGCAGAATCCCCAGACCATTTAATATATACTAAGAAAATATGCAAGGTAAATTATAAAATTCTGTTCAGATACAGCTGGAACTCGGGGGATCACTGGGCGGCACGGACTTGGAGGGCCGAAAAGGCCTGTTTCCGGCTGTATATATATATGATATATGATAACTCCAATGTATTTTACTTGAAGCGCAGAAGAAAGCAATAGCTAAATATTCCAAATAGAAATGAAAATTTAATATCCAAATCAGCTGGCTTTATATCTATATATTGAGGACAATGTTTAACCATTTACTGATTGATATCAGCACTTCTTTAAAGAGTGCAAAGTCCATCCGGAGGATTCGGATAGATTTATCAGCATTTTGTCGTGTGAAAATATATCAAATTAGTGAACGGTGCAATGTGGATAATGTACAGTAAAAGCTTCAATATCTAGTAAACAGCAGATCGCACAATTGCTCGGGTTGTGTTGGTAAAAAATAAACAAAGGTAATAGCGGACCGGAGATAAAATCCAGTATTCTAAGATAGTGATGAGTTGGTTCATTTATTGCTGTAAAGCATTATAAGTTCATCAGGTCATAAATGATAGCAGAATTAGACCATTCGGCCCATCAAGTCTACTCCGCCATTCTATCATGGCTGATCTATCTCTGGCCTAACTTCATTCTGCCTCCACAGCCTTCTCCGGCAAAGAATTCCACAAATTCACCACCTTCTGACTAAAGATATTTCTCCTCATCTCCTTCTTAAAGGCACGTTTTGATTTGAATTCTGAGGCTATGATCTCTGGTCCTAGACTCTTCTACTAGTAGAAACATCCTCTCCACATCCACTCTATCCAATCTTTTTGCTATTCTGTAAGTTTCAATAAGGTTCCCCCCCCCCCCCATCCCCCTCATTACTTCAGTACAGTCAAATATGCTGTATACAATAACAGAGGAAACGCACCGCGCGCAAGGCCCGGGCTACCTCCACTTCCACTGCAGCACCCATCCACTTGTGTCCTACGTGTGGGCGTGCCTTCCGGGCCCGGATTGGCCTCACCAGTCACTTCCAGACCCACAGTCACCAACCCTCCAACTGAAAGTGAAGTCATAGTTATCTTCGAACCCGAAGGACGAACAACTCAATACAATAACTTAAAATGACACTACATTTTGGATAGTGGCAGATGAAAAATTATTGTTAATGTGTATATATATATTTTAGATATTGCTATAATGCGCTGCAATATAACATTTGAACACTTCTGCATCAGGAAGGAAATATCCAACACTGACTGTTTATGGTGTTGGGTGAGGTTACAGAACCTGCAGATATCACATATGCTGTGGAATCACTTTGCTCCAATTTTTGAATATCTGATTGCCGAAAACAAAGCTGCCTTTCTTAAACAAAATGGCGTGGATCACTTCCTGAGCAGAATAACTGAAACTCTTCTTGTGGAACTCAGATGATTGATTCCAGAGGTCCAACCTTGAAGTCCATACATCTACCTCACATGGTCCAATACCACTGCTGTGCTGGTCAAGAAGGCACAGCAACGACTGTTCTACCTAAGAACACTGAAGAAGTCTGGTCTACCCCAACAACTGCTGACAACATTCTACCGCTGCACCATAGAGAGCATCCTAACACATGGCATCCCTGTGTGGTACCTCAGCTGCACGGAGGCAGAGAGGAAAGCTCTTCAGCGGGTAGTCCATAGAGCTCAGAGGACCATCGGAACACAGTTACCAGCCTTGGAGGGCATCTACAACACACGATGCCTCAGAAAAGCCACCAGCATCCACAAAGGCTCTTCACACCCCTGCAACAGTCTGTTTGAACTTCTACCATCGGGCAGATGATACAAGGCTTTCTACGCCCGCACCTCCAGACTCAGGAAAAGCTTCATCCCCAGGGCAATAGCTGCTATGAGCCGGTCCTGCTGAGCCGGATGGTCACATCGCACAGTGATCTGGCACAGATCTACTTGCACTTTATACTGTTTTAAAACTGTCACAATTTGTTTCATTTGGTTGTTTAAATTTAAATTAATACTGACTAGCTGATTAAATTATTGCATCGTATGGGAGGCGCATTCCCAATCTCGTTGTACCCCTGTGCAATGACAATAAAGATATATTGTATTATATTGTATTGTATCTAGGGTATTTTGGCTGATCAAATATGATATCATCATCTTCAGAATCTTTGTCGAATGCAGTGACTTGCTTCGGATTAGCAACGTTTTGGGTGACCTGATCATCATGAACATCACCATGATTAACATTGAAGTGAATTGGACAATTGCAGCCATGGTTCCTCCATTTCTTCTTTCACAAGTCCAGTGAGTGACTATCATGGTTCAGCAAACCTGAGGCTATCCAGGATTTTATGAATTGGCATCTCTTTTGCTTCCTTTGAAATCTTCAAAATTCTCTTCATCAGAGGAATTACTCTCAAACGCAATAGATAGTAAGAATTTTCTCCAGGTTCTCAAAGATTGATTCATCACTGAATTCTACAAACAGGCTTAATTATATATTACATATTTGATGTTTAGGAAAGAACTGCAAATGCGGGGAATCATACTCCAGTATTTTGTACCTACCTTTGATTTAAACCAGCGTCTGCAGTTCATTCCTACACATTTTGTCGCTCCACTGTGAAATCTCCTCAAGGTATGTCAACTTTGAAGAAGTTTTCCTCCTCTCTCCGACGAGAGTTTCCCTCTCTAGCCCTTTCCCCCTTCCCAGTTCTCACACTCGTCTTCCTGTCTCCGACTCCATTCTATCTTTGTCCCGCCCCCTCCCCTGACATCAGTCTGAAGAAGGGTCTCGACCCAAAACGTCATCCATTCCTTCTCCCGAGATGCTGCCTGACCCCCTGAGTTACTCCAGCATTTTGTGTCCACCACATATTTGAGGTTGCCGGTTGTAAATTCTTCAATTCTAACCTCATTGTTCATCAGTGTGTGTGCAATCCTCTTATGAAGCATTTTCATGCTGAGGAGAATTCCATGATCCATTAGTGGGGTATAAGAAATGTAAGACTGGCAGAACAGGAAAACTGGGGAAATATTCCCAGACACTAACTCAAACTCTGAAAGTTGGACTCTGTAGTTATCAAGAATAAGAATTACGCTTGTATCTTCTGGCTTTCCTGTTTATCTTAAGTGCCTTTATTGCTGGCAATAAAACATGGTGGAAGCAATGTAAAAAGTTCCTCCCTCTACCCAATCATTAAGTTTTTTATATTCTACATGTGGCTGCATCCTTGAAAGCTCTTGACTCATTGAATTTGCCAACAACCACTGACTGTTACATGGTGCATTGACACTAACAAGGACAGTAAGACAAATCTTGATTAAAGTTGGGTGCTGTTTTCTTTGCACACACTAATGTTAATTTTGGAAGACAATTATACTGCATGATGGACACAAAAAACTGGAGAAACTCAACGGGTCAGACAGAATCTGTGGGAAAAAGTAATAGGTGACATTTCGGGGCAATACCGTACTTCAGACTGAAGGGTCTCGACCCAAAATGTCACCCGTTACTTTTCCCCAGGGATGCTGTCTGACCCGCTGAGTAACTCCAGCTTTTTGTGTCTATCTTTGGTTTAAACCAGCGCCTGCAGTTCCATCCAACACATTGATACCACATGCCTGTTTCATCAGCATTGTAGATTTGTTTCAGAGACAAACCATATTCATCGAACTTTTGAAGGAACTCACTATTTTTTCAGCAGTCCCTTGATCAACAGATTTATTTTTGGCCTAGAAATATCAAGTCTTTGTCTGCCTCGCTGAAGCTTGAAGCACAGAAACCAACTTTCTGAAAATTTTCAGCATTCCTTAATCTCCATCTTTTCATGTCTTTGAACCTTTTTGATCAGTGTAAGTCCAGAAATTAGTGAGACTTCCAAATATTTCAAAGCATACCACTTGTGCAAAACCTTGTCTAAATGTACATTTTATTTTTTGTTACATAGCCGAGATAATTTCCAATGCAGCTATTATTTCATAACTGATCCTTTCAAGTATGTATATTGTAGATCATTGATGAGCTCCTAAGATAGACACAAAATGCTGGAGTCACTCAGCGGGTCAGGCAGCATCTCTGGAGAAAAGGAACAGGTGACGTTTCAGTTCGAGACCCTTCTTCAGACTTCTCCAGTCTGAAGAAGGGTCTCGACCCGAAACGTCACCAATTCCTTTTCTCCAGAGATGCTGCCTGATTCGCTGAGTTACTCCAGCATTTTGAGTCTATCTTCGGTGTAAACCAGCGTCTGCAGTTCCTTCCTACACATTGACAAGCTTCTCCAACTTTCATGCGATTGTAACCACACCATCCTTGTATTTGTGTCCAAGTCCTGTCCGTGTAGACACGATGACGGATAGACAGGAAGCGGGAATTTTCCCAAATGAACAACCTGTCCCTAAATACCACCAAGACCAAGGAGCTGATCATCAACTTCCGTAGGTCACACAACGGGGAATACGCCCCGATCTTTATCAACGGGGACAGTGTGGAGAGAGTGTCCAGCTTCAAGTTTCTGGGCACTCACATTTCGGAGGACCTAACATGGTCCAATAACACTGCTGCGCTGGTCAAGGAGGCACAGCAACGACTGTTCTACCTGAGAACACTGAAAAAGTCTGGTCTACCCCAACAGCTGCTGACGACATTCTACAGCTGCACCATAGAGAGCATCCTAACACATGGCATCCCTGTGTGGTATCTCAGCTGCATGGAGGAAGAGAGGAAAGCTCTTCAGCAGGTAGTCCATAGAGCTCAGAGGACCATCGGAACATAGCTACCAGCCTTGGAGGGCATCTACAACACACGATGCCTCAGAAAAGCCACCAGCATCCACAAAGACTCTTCACACCCCTGCAACAGTCTGTTCAAAACTACCATCGGGCTGACGATACAAGGCCTTCTACGCTTGCACCTCCAGACTCAGGAAAAGCTTCATCCCCAGGGCCATGGCTGCCATGAACCGGTCCTGCTGAGCCGGATGGTCACATCGCACAGTGATCCGGCACAGATCTACTTGCACTTTATTCTGTTTTAAAACTGTTCTCATTTGTTTCATTGGGTTGTTTAAATTAATACTGACTAGCTAATTAATTTATTGCATCGTATGGGAGGCGCGTTCCCAATCTCGTTGTACCCCTGAACAATGACAATAAAGATATATTGTATTTTATTGTAAATAAAGAATATTTGGCTTCTCAAAAAAAATGCCAGGTTAGATTTTTCTGGATGGTGAAACTTTTGAATTCAAAATCTGAAATAGAGGCCATGATAAATGACGGAGCCTGGGATATGGGAAAAGCATAATTATACTTTTGTGGCTAGGTGACCCAGTTCTGTGTTCTAATATGTTCTAAAGGAAACAAAATGAAGATAGTTAATAATGGAATTACTCACAAATTTGTTCTGGGACCAGTAGTATGGATACTTGCGAGCGGAGCACCAAGGCACATTCCTTGTATGTGTACTTCCTTGGCCAATAAACTTATTCAATTCAATTCAATTCAATTCTATTTGTTTTTATTGATACCATATTTTGCACCTGTACTTTCCCTTTAGCTTTAACGCTATGAAGCTGTAACACTTTATTCGGCATTCTGGTAGTTTTCTCTTTGCATTACCTATTCTACATGTTCATGGTCTCCATTGAAACAAATAGTATCCATACCACAATTCCCAGGGCATATTTGTGAGGAATTTTATTGTTAATTATCTCTTACTTCTTTCCTTTACACCACATCAGAGCACAGAAGTGGGTCACCTTGTATGTGTACATACTTGGCCATTAAACTTATTCATTCATTCAAAAGTACTGTAGGAGCCATTTTGCGTTTATGAGTTTTTTTGCTTATTAATATATTACTTTATCGTGCTGTATTTTTGGACACTAAGAGGTTAATATTATGCTTGCGTGTGGACTGGGAAGAGCCAGGCGAGCCAGCTCCTTAGTATAACTCGCTTAACATTTACGTAATGCTTTAGTGTGACAACGAAGAAGCCTGTTGACAATAAGGTCAGCAAGAAGAATCTTAATTATAGAAGCGTGCTAAAATAATAAGATTTCAGTAAGTCATAACGTACGTAGGAACGACGATTTGATATTAGATTTTTACTAATCACTACAAGTTAACAACGTGTCCTTGTACACCAGTCACTGAAAGTTGGCGTGCAGGTACAGCAGGTAGTGAAGAAAGCTAATGGCATGTTGGCCTTCACAGCGAGAGGATTTTAGCATAGGAATAAAGAGGTTCTTCTGCAGTTGTACAGGGCCCTGGTAAGACCACATCTGGAGTATCTTGTACAGTTTTGGTCTCCTAATTTGAGGAAGGACGTCCTTGTAATTGAGGCAGTGCAGCGTAGGTTCACGCGATTGATCTCCGGGATGGAGGGACTGTCATATGAGGAAAGATTAAAAACACTAGGCTCGTATTCACTGGAGTTTAGAAGGATGAGAGGGGATCTTATAGAGACGTATAAAATTATAAAAGGACTGGACAAGCTAGATGCAGGAAAAAATGTTTCCAATGTTTGGGGAGTCCAGAACCAGGGGCCACAGTCTAAGAATAAAGGGGAGGCCATTTAAAACTGAGGTGAGAAGGAACTTTTTCACCCGGAGAGTTGTGAAATTGTGGAATTCTCTGCCACAGAGGGCAGTGGAGGCCAAATTACTTGATGAATTTAAGAGCGAATTAGATAGTGCTCTAGGGGCTAGTGGAATCGAGGGATATGGGGAGAAGTTGGGCACAGGTTACTGATTGTGTGGTGATCAGCCATGATCACATTGAATGGCGGTGCTGGCTCGAAGGGCCGAATGGCCCCTTCCTGCACCTATTTTATATGTTTCTATGTTTCTATAATAAGTCAATGACAAGAGATATATCAATATATTTTATTGCAACTTCAAATAAATGTCTAACTGCTATGTCGTGAAGATCTCTCTGTTGTTATTTGCATAAGAAAGGTATCGGCTCCCGTTTCTAGTTTATATGGTAAGCTGCTTTTTTGTGCTTTATAAGGAAGACGAGAAGCTAGCTGCAACAAGTATAATTATGCTTTTGTCCATATTTCAGGCCCTGATATTTGACCTTTGCCATTGATAATACTCTTGTTTAACATGATTTGACTGGATGGCATATACATGCTGTTTTTCATTGCAACTTGTTGCTCGAAACAATAATAAACCAACACCAATAAGGAATATGAACTACATATTTCTAAAATTAATGATTATGCGGTCATCTTAAGATTGGCAAATAACATGGAGCCGAGAGATTGTGCGCCTTCAATGAATTCAGGTCTAATTAACTATTTGGATTTGAAAAAAAAACAACCCAGGTTTTCTCAAGGTAAAGTACTTGGAATCACGCAAGGCAGAAACAAGCCCTTTGGCTTAACTTGCCCACATCAACCCTGATGCCCCGTCTACGCTGCCCCCACCTGCCAGGGTTTGGCCCATAGACAATAGACAATAGGTGCAGGAGGAGGCCATTCGGCCCCTCGAGCCAGCACCGCCATTCAATGTGATCATGGCTGATCATTCTCCATCAGTACCCCGTTCCTGCCTTCTCCCTATACCCACTGACTCCGCTAACCTTAAGAGCTCTATCTAGCTCTCTCTTGAATGCATTCAGAGAATTGGCCTCCACTGCCTTCTGAGGCAGAGAATTCCACAGAATCACAACTCTCTGACTGAAACAGTTTTTCCTCCTCTCAGTTCTAAATGGCCTACCCCTTATTCTTAAACTGTGGCCCCTTGTTCTGGACTCCCCCATATGTCCTCTGGTTCTTAACCAGGGACCGTCAGCTCCGTGATGTTAATGTCCGCGGCTCCCGCAGGTTGGAGCACCAAAGGCCGACCCCTGGCGAAGGGATTGCCCGCTCTGAGATGTTAAAGTTCACAGGCTCCACAGTTTTGGAGCTCTAGAAGTCCCAGCAGGAGGCCGCCAACTCCACGATGTTAGACCGCAGAGCGGACGGAGGTACGACGCGGACAAAGTCGCATCTCCATCGAGGAAAGAGATCAGAAAAGTTTCCCCCATCCCCCCCCCAAACAAAGTACAAAACTAAAGATAAACTAAAACATACATTTTACAACAAACTAAAAACACAAAGAAGGAAAAAGACAAAGACTGACCGTTGGCGAGGCAGCCATCGTGCGGCGCCCCCTGGTGGTATCATCTGAATTTAGGTATTTTGAAGGTAGCTTTGCAGGCTGCTATCAGTGTGAGGTCACTGACCTGCCTGCAGAACAGTATCCAAGACCCTGAGCTTCAACCCCTCACACCGATGTGCAAGACCATCTGATTGATTGATACTCTATTGTCACGTGTACTTGGCGCAGTGAGATTCTTTGATTGCACACAGTACGTGTGCAGAGTCGCCACGGAAAGGGCGTTCTCGGAGGTCCCCCCTACATAGCGTCCTTGTTCTCAGCGCCCCCCCCCCCCCCCACACGCCAGGTCCTCCTTGTTCTTGGTAGCCCCCCACGGTGGGTCCTCCTTGTTCTCGGCGGCTCCCCCCATGCTGGGTCCTCCTTGGTCTTGGCACCCCCCCACGCTGGGTCCACCTTGTTCTCGGTGGCTCCCCCCCACGCTGGGTCCTCCTTGTTCTCGGCAGCCCCCCCCCCCACGCTGGGTCCTCCTTGTTCTCGGCAGCTCCCCCCCCCACGCCGGGTCCTCCTTGTTCTCGGCGGCTCCCCCCCACGCCGGGTCCTCCTTTTTCTTGGCAGCCCCAGCCCCCCCTCCCCCCCACAACGGGTCCCCCTTTGCTCTCGGCGTCATGTCCAAGATGCCTTGAAACTCACATTGATGTGTAAGACAAAGTGCTCCTGAGTTGTTTCTGTGCACGTGCCTGGAGGACCTCCTAAACGTCTCGGGATATGATATCTCCGCGACTGCATATGTCTTCCACTTAGAAATGTTTTCCCGTAAAGGTTCCAGGAAATTTGGAAAGCTTTATGGCATATGACAAATGAAACAGAAACTGTGTCGCCATGTCTAAAAACATAACAGCAGTAGCTGGAAATACTCAACAGAGGACATTGTGAAGCTGGGACTATGCCCTTCGTCATAGTTTCCCATATCAGATTAATTTCCAGCATCATAGTCAGCATCTATACCAGCAATGATGTGCATCACTTTAAAAGTTCAGCCTAACTTAAATTGTGCAGTACGTGCTAGCTTTGATGGATTATGTAGCCTTTTACAATGTGCGGACCAAAGATACTAGAGGAGCAAGATGGACCACTCCGTTGAAATCGCCTGTATTGAGTGTTGAGGAGTTGAGTATAGGAGCAAAGAGGTCTTTCTGCAGTTGTACAGGGCCCTAGTGAGACCGCACCTGGAGTACTGTGTGCAGTTTTGGTCTCCAAATTTGAGGAAGGATATTCTTGCTATTGAGGGCGTGCAGCGTAGGTTTACTAGGTTAATTCCCGGAATGGCGGGACTGTCATATGTTGAAAGACTGGAGCGACTCGGCTTGTATACACTGGAATTTAGAAGGATGAGCGGGGATCTTATCGAAACGTACAAGATTATTAAGGGGTTGGACACGTTAGAGGCAGGAAACATGTTCCCAATGTTGGGGGAGTCCAGAACAAGGAGCCACAATTTAAGAATAAGAGGTAGGCCATTTAGAACTGAGATGAGGAAAAACCTTTTTCAGTCAGAGAGTTGTGAATCTGTGGAATTCTCTGCCTCAGAAGGCAGTGGAGGCCAATTCTCTGAATGCATTCAAGAGAGAGCTGGATAGAGCTCTTCAGGATAGCGGAGTCAGGGGGTATGGGGAGAAGGCAGGAACGGGGTACTGATTGAGAATGATCAGCCATGATCACATTGAATGGCGGTGCTGGCTCGAAGGGCCGAATGGCCTCCTCCTGCACCTATTATCTATTGTCTATTGTAGTCCGCAAAGGAGCGTAACGTCCGCCATTTTATGAAGCAAAACCCGCCGTTCGCTATGCGTCTCGTAGTGTAATCAGTGTTTTAGGGGGAACAGTATGTGTGAGGATACCATTAAAATGCAGCATATATCTCATCTATCAATTCACAGATTTTTATTATTTTTCTTTTTAAATGTTTCTGCAAGTTTCTGCCTACTAAAATGGCGCCAAGGCATACCACGGTATTTAGGGTCGAGTGGTCTATCTTGCTCTGCTCTATTATCTTTGGTTCGGACCCCTGTCAAACTGAAAAGCCTGTGAACAATGTGATTACCATTGGCTGACCGCACATAATATTCAAGTAAGTAAGCAGAATGTGGTTCTGGAGTCTGTGGTGTGTTTTATAGCCACAGTTTAATTGCAAAAATAAATCTCGACATCTGCATCTAAGATGCAGCTCCAATGTGCTCCTTACATTGAGCACAACATTTCTATGGCCCAGTTAGGAAGTGAGATCAATTTACATTTGGAATAAGTGCATGGTGCAAATATTACAGAAGATTGAAAACTTGCAATAATGATCTACTCCAGTATGTTTTTTAAGTCTGTGCTTAATCAATATTGATTTTGCAACATTACTAATAGTGCTGAACTGAAGCATCAATGGTTCAGTTCAATTCTGTACATTCCTCGTTCAAAGGCCTGGATTAAAGCAAGTCTGGATCAATCAGTGCTTCTTGGCACCATTGGGATGTTTCAGTATAAATATGGCACCAACTTTAAGTTTTAATCACTTGATTTTGGCAGTATTACATGGAGTGAATAATCAAACCAATTAATATGTTAAAGTTGCCATCATGATCAGCCATTCATTAACAAAATAAGTTTAACTAAGTTATAATTGTATCAACAAGCATAACATAATATGAAGCCATTAAAGGGCATGTACCACTTAGGCGTTTTTTAGGCGCCTGCCGGCGACTGTCATAATCGTAGCAGGTCGCTGAAAAACCTAGGACAATGTCAACGACAAGCTACAACAACCTACCACGTAGTCGAGGGCAAGCTACCGACAACCGGTAACCCAATCGTCGCGAGTAGGACGTCCACCTACGACCGCACCTACGACAACCTACGACCACACAGGCAACAACTTACGACAACCGAAGTCAATCTACATCCACCCGTGACAAGCTACGACCCTGTCGGCGACAACTGAAGGCAACTGAAGACAATTCACGTCATTTTGGCCTCGGTTTTGACGCCGGTACCTGTCGCCGGTTGACATAGGTTGACATAGGTAGTCGCCAATGGAATTCACCGAAGTCAGCACCGGCGACAACCTACGTCACCTGGCGACAACCTACGACAGCGCCCCCGTCAGGAGACGTCAAGCTGCGCTTATAGGCGTCAACCTATAAATTCAACATTCTGAAAATCCAGTGGCGACTGGAAAGACGCTACGTCTCTTTAGAGACGACTCACGGCCGTACAGGCGACACCCCGGCGACCGTGTGGCGACAGCCTAGTCACCTGTAGTTGCCTAAAAAATCGCCTAAGTGGGACAGGGGTTTAACTCTTTTTTCTGGAGTTCTCTACAGTAATCCCTTTTTCTTGCTATTTCTCCTAAGTTTTTTTTTGTACAAGTTTCAATAATTTTAAAAGATGCGACAGTGTCTGTTTCAATGATCACTTCGGGTAAAGGCTCTATTTGTAAACAGGTATTCAAAAATAGTACAAAAGCTGCCTTTTTAGTATCTCCCCTTTACTTTTGGCTCCCAGTCTATCATTGTCATGTGGCCATATTCATAGAATGGGCGGCACGGTAACATAGTGGTGGAGCTACTACCCCCCCCTCGTCCTTCTAAACTCCAGCGAGTACAGGCATCAAATACAGCCGTCAAGCGTTCATCAGACGTTAATACCATTCATCAAGTACAGATGCCTTGGAGTGTACCTGGACAGTAAACTGGACTGGTCCAGGAACGCTGAGGCCCTGTACAAGAAGGGACAGAGCCGGCTGTACTTTCTGAGAAGGCTCCACTCCTTCAACATCTGTAGTAAGATGCTGCAGATATTCCACCAATTGGTGGTAGCCAGTATCGTCTTCTTCGCTGCCGTGAGCTGGGGCAGCAGGGCGAAGGCTGCAGACGTCAATAGGATCAATCAGGAAGGCTGTCTCCATCCTGGGGCAGTGTTGGATTCACGGGAGGTGGTCTTGGAAAGGGTGGATGCTCCTCAAACTGCGGAGCATTCTGGGCAATGCAGTTCACCCCCTCCATGACACACTGGTCAACCTGTGGAGCACCTTCAGCAACGGACTGGTTCCACCAAGATGCAGGACAGAACGCCACAGGAGATCCTTCTTCCCTGTGGCTATCAAACTTTACAACTTCTCCCCCTTCTGTCGTGGGGTAGACTGAGACTGACTCCCCTAGCCCCCCCCCCCCCTAATCTTTGCACATAACCCAAGCCTTTCCACTCGTCACTTTAATTTAATGTATTTTAATGTATTGTGTGTTTTAATGAGTGGCGAATTCCCTGGATGTTTTCAAGAGAGAGTCAGATAGAGCTCTTCATGATAGCGGAGTCAAGGGATATGGGGAGAAGGAAGGAAAGGGGTACTGATTGTGGATGATCAGCCATGATCACAATGAATGGCGGTGCTGGCTCGAAGGGCCAAACGGCCTCCTCCTGCACCTATTTTCTATGTTTTTCTATGTTATGATACGAGACAAGTTTATTTATCCCAGGAGGAAAATTGATCTCACATTACACAATAGACAATAGGTGCAGGAGTATGCCATTCGGCCCTTTGAGCCGTATCTACAATCAGTAACCCGTGCCTGCCTTCTCCCCACATCCCTTGATTCCACTAGCCCCGAGAGCTCTATCTAACTCTCTTTTAAATTCATCCAGGGAATTGGCCTCCACCCTGGGGTCATTCTCTTAAACAATAGACAACAGGTGCAGGAGGAGGCCATTCGGCCCTTCGAGTCAGCACCGCCATTCAATGTGATCATGGCTGATCATTCTCATTAAACCTCCTCTCCAAAGCAATCACATGCCACCTCAGACATGGGGCCCAAAACTGCTTACATTACTCCAAATGCAGTCTGACCAATACCTTATATACAACGCTGGAGTAACTTAGCAGGTCAGGCAGCATCTCAGGAGAGAAGGAATGGGTGACGTTTCGGGTCGAGACCCTTCTTCAGACTGGTTCAGACTTCTGAAGAAGCGTCTCGACCCGAAACGTCACCCATTCCTTCGCTCCTGAGATGCTGCCTGACCTGCTGAGTTACTCCAGCATTTTGTGAATAAATACCTTTGATTTGTACCAGCATGTGCAGTTATTTTCTTACCATACCTTATATAGCCTCAGCATTACATCCCTGCTTTTATATTCCTGTCCTCTGGAAATGAATGCTAATGTTGTATTTGCCTTGCTACTGGTTCAACTTGCAAATTAACCTTATGGGAATCCTGCATCAGCACTCCCAAGTCTCATTACACCGATTTCTGAATCCACTGCCCATTTCAAAAATAGTCTACGCCTTAGAAAATAATCTATGATTTATACCCTACATTCTGCCTATGGTTCGGAGGCCTGTGTATAACCCCATTCAGGGTCATTTTACTCTGGGTTAACTTACAGCATTAACTTACATTGACCGATAAATAGGAAAATAACTGCAGATACTGGTTCAAATTGAAGGTAGACACAGAATGCTGGAGTAACTCAGCGGATCAGGCAACATATCAGGAAAGAAGGAATGGGTGACGATTCGGGTCGAAACCCTTCTTCAGACTGATGTCAGGGGAGGGGGCGGGACAAAGATAGGATGTAGCAGGCGACAGGAAGACTGGGAGAACTGGGAAGGGGGAGAGGAAAGAGAGGGACAGAGGAACTATCTGAAGTTGGAGAAGTCAATGTTCATACCGCTGGGGTGTAAACTGCCCAAGTGAAATATGAGGTGCTGTTCCTCCAATTTGCGTTGGGCCTCACTGTGACACTGGAGGAGGCCCATGACAGAAAGGTCAGACTGGGAGTGGGAGGGGGAGTTGAAGTGCTGAGCCACCGGGAGATCAGGTTGGTTAAGGCGGACTGAGCGAAGGTGTTGAGCGAAACGATCGACGAGCCTGCGTTTGACCGATAAATATATACTAACCTGCACACAGCATTGGGAGTTCTGAGGAAACCGGAGCATCCAGAGGAAACTGACGTGGTCTTGGGGAACATGTGCAGACTCCACGCAGACAGTATTGGAGGTCAGGATTAACATTGGGTCGCTGGAGCTGTGGCGTAGTGGCACCCGTTGCGCCTGTTAACTTGGGTTCTTTTGTAAATCACCTCAAATCTATTCTCTCGTTCTCCACTCTTCCACCAGTGGAAATAATTCTCTTTAAAAATTCAGTATATTCTGAAGGGGCCTCTCATTATTTTGAAAATCTCTGTTATATCTCATCTGAACTTCTCCACTCCTGCAAATAAGTTCATCTTTCCTTGTAATATAAAGTCAGCATACCAGGAGCTGTAATGGTAAATCTTTGCTCTCTCCAGGGCCTTGATATCCTTTCGAAAACGCCATGATCTGAATTGAATGTGGTGTTCATGTTGTAGTTGAACCAGTATTTTATGAAGGTTTGTCATTAACACTTCACTTTTCTACTCTATACTTCTATGAAGCCCAGAGACCCATATATTATATTCAAGGAGCAGCAATGAATCTAGGTGCAATCCCTGGGGAAAAACTACATCCTTGGATTTGAAATTAACTTCACCCCAGCTTGTGTAGACAATTTATATTCGCCCTACTATTTCCTTTTTTATTCTAGAGTCTCAAAATTTGCTGAGCATACCTTATTTTATAGAGTCTTTGTGGAGGTCCGTATATCCTATTTCTAACGCCCTCATTTATTTTATCTTGTGTCACAAAGATCATTGGATTCACAATCATTTGGTAATTACGCACACAACAGGGGAATTTCCAAATTGGACTGTTGCCAAAAGAGGTTTTTCCTTCGATCCATCAATTCTTAGTTCATGTGGATGAGCATTGATCCATCAGTTGATAGAATGCAGTTTTCAACAGTATCACAAAATGCTGGAGTAACTCAGCAGGTCAGGCAGCATCTCTGGAGAGAAGGAATGTGTGACGGTTCGGGTCGAGACCCTTCTTCAGACTGATGTCAGGGGAGGGGGGGTGCAAAGAAAGGATATAGGTGGAGACAGGAAGACAGTGGGAGAACTGGGAAGGGGGAGGGGAAGAGAGGGACAGAGGACCTATCTAAAGTTGGAGAAGTCAATGTTCATACCGCTGGGCTGCCCGAGCGAAATATGAGGTCTGTTCCTCCAACTTGCGGTGGGCCTCACTATGGAACTGGAGGAGGCCCATGACAGAAAGGTCAGACTGGGAGTGGGAGGGGGAGTTGAAGTGCTCAGCCACCGGGAGATCAGGTTGGTTAAGGTGGACTGAGCGAAGGTGTTGAGCGAAACGATTGCCGAGCCTTCGTTTGGTCTCGCCGATGTAGAGAAGTTGACATCTGGAACAGTGGATACAATTCATGAGGTTGGAGGAGATGCAGGTGAACCTCTGACTCACCTGGAAAGATTATTTTTTTTGATCAAGTTGGGCAGATAATAGATTTAATTATTTGTGGGATTGCTTGGTCTTTACCCATGACTGGGTTAGTTTTTATCCTCGTATAGTTTCACTTCGACTAGAGGTTTCTTTCTGTAATATTATTCATCACTGCCATTCACTCCGCAAAAAGAGCATCTTCCTTTAATTCTGCCTGAGGAAATGGTGCAATAAAGAATGTTTCCAGTGCCTTCCATAATGTTTGAGAGAAAGACCCATCAGTTATTTATTTGCCTCTGTACTCATAATTTGAGATTTGTAATAGAAAAAATCACGTGGTTAAAGTGCACATTGTCAGATTTTATTAAAGGGTATTTTTATACATTTTGGTTTCATCACGTAGAAATTACAGCAGTGTTTATACATAGTTCCCCCCCCCATTTCAGGGCGCCATAATGTTTGGGACACATGGCTTCACAGGTGTTTGTAATTGCTCAGGTGTGTTTAATTGCCTCCTTATTGCAGGTGTAAGAGAGCTCTCAGCTCCGAGTCTTTCCTCCAGTCTTTCCATCACCTTTTATTGCTGTTTATCAACACAAGGACCAAAGTTGTGCCAATGAAAGTCAAAGAAGCCATTATGAGACTGAGAAACAAGAGTACAACTGTTGGAGACATCAGTCAAACCTTAGGCTTACCAAAATCAACTGTTTGGAACATCATTAAGAAGAAAGAGAGCACTGGTGAGCTTACTAATTGCAAAGGGACTGGCAGGCCAAGGAAGACCTCCACAGCTGATGACAGAAGAATTACCTCGATAATAAAGAAAAATTCCCAAACACCTGTCCGACAGATCAGAAACACTCTTCAGGAGTCAGGTGTGGATTTGTCAATGAACACTGTCCCCAGAAGACTTTGTGAACAGAAATACAGAGGCTACACTGCAAGATGCAAACCACTGGTTAGCCGCAAAAATAGGGTGGCCAGGTTACAGTTTGCCAAGAAGTGCTTAAAAGAGCAACCACAGTTCTGGAAAAAGGTCTTGTGGACAGATGACACGAAGATTAACTTATATCTGAATGATGGCAAGATCAAAGTATGGAGGAGAGAAGGAACTGCCCAAGATCCAAAGCATACCACCTCATCTGTGAAACACGGTGGTGGGGGTGTTATGGGCCTGGGCATGTATGGCTGCTGAAGGTACTGGCTTTATCTTCATTAATGATACAACTGCTGATGGTAGTAGCTTAATGAAATCTGAAGTGTAAAGACACATCCTATCTGCTCATGTTCAAACAAATGATCAAAACTCATTGGCCGGCGTTTCATTCTACAGCAAGACAATGATCCCAAACATACTGCTAAAGCAACAAAGGAGTTTTCCAAAGCTAAAAAATGGTTAATTTTTGAGTGGCCAAGTCAATCACCCGATCTGAACCCAATTGAGCATGCCTTTTATACGCTGAAGAGAAAACTGAAGGGGACTAGCCCCCCAAACAAGCATAAGCTAAAGATGGCTGCAATACAGGCCTGGCAGAGCATCACCAGAGAAGACATCCAGCAACTGGTGATGTCCATGAATCGCAGACTTCAAGCAGTCATTGCATGCAAAGGATATGCAACAAAATACTGAACATGACTACTTTCATTTACATGACATTGCTGTGTACCAAACATTATGGTGCCCTGAAATGGGGGGATTGTGTATAAACACTGCTGTAATTTCGACATGGGGAAACCAAAATGTATAAAAATGGCCTTTATTAAAATCTGACAATGTGCGCTTTAACCACATGTGATTTTTTTTCTATTACAAATCTCAAATTGTGGAGTACAGTGGCAAATAAATAAATGGGTCTTTGTCCATAAACATTATGGAGGGCACTGCAAATCCTTGTAATTTGATGCAGGTGCATTATGCAACAGTTGTGGTCACCAGCAAATAGGCAGAAGTGTGATCCAGGGGCAACAAGTTTCCAAACTGCCATTCCTGTCAAAAGTCCTTGAAAAGGCAATTCTAAATCAATTACTGCCTTACCTACACCAAAATACCATCCTGGAAAGTTTCCAGTCAGGTTTTAGGGCCCACCACAGCACAGAGTCTGCCTTGTTGAAGGTACACAACGACCTACTTCTCGCCATCGACACCGGCGACTGTGCAATCTTGCTCCTTCACGACCTCAGCGCAGCGTTTGATACAGTGGACCACACCATCCTTATTGACCGTCTCCGGTACGGGGTTGGCGTTGATGGCACTGCCCTGAGCTGGTTCGTTTCCTACCTCAAAAATAGGAGTTTCTCCATCAACATAGGCAATTAGGCACAGAACTTCCTTCAACTAAACGAGAGCAAGTCTGAGGTCATCCTATTCGGCCCCCCAGACTCCATCAAAATGATAACAGGCAGCCTTGGAAGCCTACCCTCCCTGGTCAAACCGCATGTCAAAAACCTTGGCATGATATTTGACTCTGCATTAAAGTTTGACAAGCAAGTCAACGCTGTGGTAAAAGCCAGCTTCTTCCAGCTTTGTACCATAGCTAAAATCAAACCATTCTTCCAATTTGACGACATTGAAAAAATCATTCACGCATTAATTTACTCCCGTCTACACTACTGCAACTCCCTATACACTGGGATCAGCCAATCATCCCTGTCCCGCCTGCAATTGGTCCAAAACGCCGCAGCGAGACTCCTGACAGGTACCCGTAAAAGGGACCACATCACCCCGATTCTGGCCTCTCTCCACTGGCCCCCAGTACAGTACAGAATCAACTTCAAGCTCCTCCTATTCACGTACAAAGCCATAAACAGGCTTGCCCCCCCCCCCCCCCCCCCCCCACATATCAAAAATCTTCTAACCCACCACTCTATCTCCAGGTCCCTCAGGTCGGCCGACTTGGGGCTACTGACTATCCCGTGGTCTTGGCTTAAGCTCAGGGGTGACCGCGCTTTTGGGGTTACAGCTCCGAGACTGTGGAACAGCATCCCTCTCCCCATCAGAACTGCCCCCTCCATCGACTCCTTTAAGTCCAGGCTCAAAACCTATTTTTAGGGCGTTTGAGGCCCTCTGAGGGGGTGCTATGAACTGTTTATGTATGTGCTGTTATGTTTGTGTGCCATTGTATGTTCGTTTCTTAGTACCTGAACTGATGTACAGCACTTTGGTCAACGTGGGTTGTTTTTAAATGTGCTATACAAATAAAATTGACTTGACTTGACAAGTTCAAAGCAAAATTGAAAACGCTGGAGTGAATTGTACTTTTAAATTATTTGGATATCTCAAAGCCTATTAGAATCACCGTATGTCAAGCCAATGAAGCAGTCCATTGTGCACGTGGCAAAGGTCAATAACAATTGAAACAGTTGTGTTGATTGAGAGGAGAATCCAACCTAAAAAAAATTCTTCATGTGTGCCTTTGACTATCTTCCAACCTTAATTAGTTCAGTTTAGAGATACAGCCCGGAAACGGGCCTTTCGCCCCACCGAGTCACCTGTGAATAACTTTAAAAATATAACACCGATTTCAATTAAACTTCTTCCATTAGCACCAAAGGGACGACGGTGAGTAAGGCGGGTCTAAAATTGTCGCGCTATCGTGTACCGTTTGGGTTGTAGTTCAGGAACAAACAAACAATAGACAATAGGTGCAGGAGTAGGCCATTCGGCCCCTTCGAGCCAGCACCGCCATTCAATGTGATCATGGCTGATCATTCTCAATCAGTACCCCGTTCCTGCCTTCTCCCCCATACCCCCTGACTCCGCTATCATTAAGAGCTCTATCTAGCTCTCTCTTGAAAGCATCAAGAGAATTGGCCTCCATTGCCTTCTGAGGCAGAGAATTCCACAGATTCACAACTCTCTGACTGAAAACGTTTTTCCTCATCTCCATTCTAAATGGCCTACCCCTTATTCTTAAACTGTGGCCCCTGGTTCTGGACTCCCCCAACATTGGGAACATGTTTCCTGCCTCTAACGTGTCCAACCCCTTAATAATCTTATACGTTTCGATAAGATCCCCTCTCATCCTTCTAAATTCCAGTGTATACAAGCCTAGTCACTCCAGTCTTTCAACATATGACAGTCCCGCCATTCCTGGAATTAACCTAGTAAACCTACGCTGCACGCCCTCAATAGCAAGAATATCCTTCCTCAAATTTGGAGACCAAAACTGCACAGTACTCCAGGTGCGGTCTCACTAGGGCCCTGTACAACTGCAGAAGGACCTCTTTGCTCCTATACCCAACTCCTCTTGTTATGAAGGCCAACATTCCATTGGCTTTCTTCACTGCCTGCTGTACCTGCATGCTTCCTTTCAGTGACTGATGCACTAGGCCACCCAGATCTCGTTGTACGTCCCCTTTTCCTAACTTGACACCATTCAGATAATACTCTGCCTTCCTATTCTAACCACCAAAGTGGATAACCTCACACTTATCCACATTAAACTGCATCTGCCATGCATCCGCCCTCTCACACAACCTGTCCAAGTCACCCTGCAACCTCATAGCATCTTCCTCACAGTTCACACTACCACCCAGCTTTGTATCATCTGCAAATTTGCTAATGGTACTTTTAATCCCTTCACCCAAGTCATTAATGTATATTGTAAATAGCTGCGGCCCCAGCACCGAGCCTTGCGGTACCCCACTATTCACTGCCTGCCATTCTGAAAGGGACCCATTTATTCCCACTCTTTGCTTTCTGTCTGTCAACCAATTTTCTATCCATGTCCATTGAGAAGGGTCTCGACCCGAAACGTCACCCATTCCTTCTCTCCCGAGATACTGCCTGACCTGCTGAGTTACTCCAGCATTTTGTGAATAAATCGATTTGTACCAGCATCTGCAGTTATTTTCTTATTCTATCCATGTCAGTACCCTACCTCCAATACCATGTGCTCTAATTTTGCCCTCTAATCTCCTATGTGGAACCTTGTCGAAGGCTTTCTGAAAGTCGAGGTACACCACATCCACCGGCTCTCCCCTGTCAATTTTCCTAGTTACATCCTCAAAGAATTCCAGAAGATTAGTTGAGCATGATTTCCCCTTCGTAAATCCATGCTGACTCAGAACAATCCTGTTACTACTATCCAAATGCTCCGCAATTTCGTCTTTTATAATTGACTCCAGCATCTTCCTCACCACTGATGTCAGACTAACTGGTCTATAATTTCCCGTTTTCTCTATCCCTCCTTTCTTAAAAAGTGGGACAACATTAGCTACCCTCCAATCCACAGGAATCTATAGAACATTGAAAAATGATCACCAATGCGATCACCAAATGATCACCGAAAATGATCACCCAACAAACAAGAGTTTTGTATATAGATATTGGCTGTTTAAGCTGCAGTTTATTCTTCGTGTGCAGACTTCCTATTATATTTTGGTTTTGTGCTCATGTTTTTTGTTTACCAAACAGGTCCAGGTGGTTGGATTGTACACCAGAGAAGGATTTCATGAAAGCTTTGACTGCCCTATAAAAGTAAGTGTATTTTTGTTTAAAAAAAAATCTGTAATTAAATATTGCACTGGTGTTATGTTGAAAGAAAGACTTAGGTTCAAGATTCAAGATTCAATTTAATTGGCACATGTACCAATTAAGCTACAGATAGATGCTCCCTGCCTTACGATGCTTCGACTTACGATATTTCGACGTTGCCATGGTGCAAACAACCGCAGCTCGCTTCCGGCCACGTGATCAGGTGTATTAAATGCATTTTGACTTACGATATTTTCGGTTCCGATGGGATTCTCAGAACGTAAGCCCATCGTAGGCTGAGGAGCACCTTTACAGTGAGAAATTTGAGACAAACAGTTGTGGCGATTAGACATGAAGTTAGACTTTGTGTTTCGGTTTTATGTTGGTGGAGACCTGTAGACTGAATGCCAGCTATCATTCAAGTCGATAGGGTCTTTGCTGGGATGGAATTCTCTGCCTCAGAAGTGGAATCCTCTGCCTCAGAAGGCAGTGGAGACCAATTCTCTGAATGCATTCAAGAGAGAGCTAGATAGAGCTCTTAAGGATAGCAGAGTCAGGGGGTATGGGGAGAAGGCAGGAACGGGGTACTGATTGAGAATGATCAGCCATGATCACATTGAATGGTGGTGCTGGCTCGAAGGGCCGAATGGCCTCCTCCTGCACCTATTGTCTATTGTCTAAAACCGAAAAGAATGAAAGGCTTTCTTGCTGCCCTCCTTCACTGTGATGTTTTTGAAATGTGACACGATACTTGGTGAAACTTGGTGATACTTGGAGGCCAACTCACTGGATGAATTTAAAAGAGAGTTAGATAGAGCTCGGGGCTAGTGGAATCAAGGGATGTGGGGAGAACGCAGGCGCGGGTTACTGATTGTGGATGATTAGCCATGATCACAATGAATGGCGGTGCTGGCTCAAAGGGCCAAATGGCCTCCTCCTGCACCTATTTTCTATGTTTCTATGAAATAAGGTAGTGAAATAAATAATCGGTGAAATGGGCAATCTGTGGAGGTCAGAGTGGAATTTTGGCAATAAAATCTTAAATTGGCTAGTTCTCTGTGTTTTCATTCCCAAACAGCAGGATAGTGGGAGAAAGAATTGACCTGATTTCACTGAAAATGTACTGATGGTTTGTTCTTGGGTATATAACAGTAATCATGCAGGGGAGATTACTTTTAAAATATTTGGGGGCAAATAATTCCAAAGTAGATTTGTTGACCCCTGCAAACTTTTCTCTTAAACCAAGAGAATGATAGATGCAATAGGTTTTTCATCCAAACTGTTTATGCGTTCACAGAAACCCTCTCAAATAAGTATGTTAAACCTACTGTTATAGTACCATTACAAACCTACTGACTCCCACAGTAGGACTGCACTTTTTCCCAGCCTCCCTCTTGCAAAGACTCTATCCCCTACTCCCGATTCCCCCGTTTCCGCTGCATCTGCTCCCAAGATGAGGTGTTCCATACCAGGACATCCGAGATTCTTTAGGCGATGGGGTTTCCCCCCTTCTATCATCGATGAGGCCCTCGCACGTGTCTTCTCTGTATCCCGCAGTTCCGCTCTTGCTCCCCTTCCCTCCCCCACAGTCGTAACAGGGACAGAGTCCCCCTTCGTCCTCACCTTTCACCTTATCAGCTGTCACATATAACACATCATCCTCGTCACCTCCAACGGGTTCCCACCACTAGTCACATCCTCCCATCTCCTCCTCTTTCCGCAGAAGAGACCGTTCCCTCCGCAACTCCCAGATTCAATCATCCCTTCCCACCCAGACCACCCTTTCCCCAGGTGTTTTCCACTGCAACCTAGGAGATGCAACACTTGTCCTTATACCTCCTCCCTTGACCTCATCCAAGGACCCCGACAGTCCTTTCAGGTGAGGCAGAGGTTCACTTACACCTCTTCCAACCTCACCTACTGTATCCGGTGTGGCAAGTGCGGGCTCCAATATATCGGCGAGACTAAGTGTAGACTTGGCAATTGGTTTGCTGAACACTTATGCTCAGTCCGCCTTGGCCTACGCCATCTCCTGATTGCCAAACATTTGAACTCATTTTCCTCCATTGTCAGAGTGAAGCCATATGTAAATTGGAGGAACAGCCCCTCATATTTTGTCTGGGCAGCTTACAACACAGTGGTTTGAATGTTGATTTCTCTAATTGCAAGTAACTCCTATATTCCCACCCCTCCCCTCTCACCCACCTGAGGCATCCTCCCAGTTCCACTGTTTGCATCCTTATATCCCTCTCGTTAGCACATGGTTCCCATCCAACAACGGGTCATTATGGACTCTACACTCCCTGAGATAATCTGTTGCCTGCCCTTATTTGTTCTGGCCTACTCTTGTCTCGTCTCTTCTCCCCCTCCCCCTCCCACCTCTATCTTTCAGTCTGGAGAAGGGTTATGACCCGAAACGTCACCTATTCCCGTTGCCTGACACGCTGGTTACTCCAGTATTTTGTGCACATCTGGAGTATTGTGCGCAGTTTTGGTCTCCTAATTTGAGGAAGGACGTCCTTGCTATTGAGGCAGTGCAACATAGGTTTACGAAGGTTAATCCCTGGAAAGGAGGGACTGTCATATGAGGAAAGATTGGAAAGACTTGGCCTGTATTCGCTGGAGTTTATGATAGACAATAGGTGCAGGAGGAGGCCATTCGGCCCTTCGGCCCTTCGAGCCAGCACCGCCATTCAATGTGATCATGGCTGATCATTCTCAATCAGTACCCCGTTCCTGTCTCGTCACCCATACCCCCTGACTCCGCTATCCTCAAGAGCTCTATCTAGCTCTCTCTTGAAAGCATTCAGAGAATTGGCCTCCACTTCCTTCTGAGGCAGAGAATTCCACAGATTTACAACTCTCTAACTGGAAAAACTCTCAGCCTCCGCTGCCCATCTTCAGTATGTCAAAAAGTTTGCAAGACTTTTGCCTCCGTCCCTCTCCCTGCAGACTTCTCCAGTTATGATAAACACTGTGCTTGGAATTGATTCCTTATTTGGCTGTCCCAAGCCAGTGTCAACAGTGCTCGGAATTTCTACGGACCTTTAAGGACTCAAGGCTGCATCTACTCAAGGCTGAAGTGCTTCATCTTTTTCTGACCTCCTCTTGTCTTGGAGGGACCTCGGTTGATTTTAGTTGTACCTCTGCACTCTTGCCATGTTTCAATACTTCCACAAGCAGATCCAAAGATAGGATGTAAAGCACAACTCATTCTAAACCCAACCACCAAGGATTTTAGTCCGTGGCAAGATAAACGGCATCTACTGTTCATCTTGCTTGCAGCTCGCTGTTCCTAAGTTCTCCCTGGCTTCATAGTGTAATCCAGTGACCCATAATGGATTAATCCAAGTGATTGAAACGAATCACTGGATTGATCCAGCGATTTTGCGAACGGAATGTGTGGTGTCTTTGTCAGTCGGCCAAATGACAAGCACAGTCCCTAAGTACCTGCGATGGTGCCATCACAACAACCTGGCTCTCAATGTTAGTAAGACTAATGAACTGATGGAGTTTGGAAGAGGAAGGATGAGGACCCATAATCCTGTTTATATCAACGGGACGAGGGAGAGAGTAAAAAAAACTTCAAATTCCTGTGCATGCATATTTCCGAAGATCTTTCCTGGACCCAGCGCACTGACTCCCTGGAGGTGGGAATAAGGCGAACTAAACAATGATCGGAGAGACCCAGAGCCGCCGGGGAACAGAGCGATATGCGTTCTTGATTGAAGTGTAACAGTGATCGAGACACTCTCTGGTGGGGCAGGTTACGTGAAGTCTGTACTTTGGGAGCTCACGACCGAGGTTAGCCTTGTTAAAGTCTCCAAAACAATGACCGTGTAGTCTGGGGAAGTCACTCTCTAATCTCAATACCTGGGCAGCGAGTTGCGTATGCGCCTCACCTACGCAGGCTTGGGGGTGGGGATGTAAACTCCAGCGAGAATAAAAGAGGTAGATTCCCTCGGAGAATAAAAGGGTTTGCAGTTAGATTTTTGATTTAGATTTAGAGATACAGCGCGGAAACGAAAAGAAAAAAAAAATGTTAAAAAAAATTGTCCCTAGTGTGTGTAGGATAGTGTTAATGTGCGGGGATCGCTGGGCGGTGCGGACTTGGTGGGCCGAAAAGGCTTGTTTCCGCGCTGTATCTGAAATATAAAATAATAAAAATAAATAATATGAAAACAGGCCCTTCGGCCCACCGAGTCCGCGCCGCCAGCGATCCCCGCACATTAACACTATCCTACACACACTAGGGACAATCTTTACATTTACCCAATCAATGAACCTACATACCTGTATGTCTTTGGAGTGTGGGAGGAAACCGAAGATCTCGGAGAAAACCCATGCAGGTCACGGGGAGAACGTACAAACTCCGTACAGACGGCGCCCTTAGTCAAGGATCGAACCTGAGTCTCCGGCGCTGCATTCGCTGTAAGGCAGCAACTCTACCGCTGCGCCACCGCGCCGCCTGATAAAGAAAGATTCTAGATTGGGGGAACGGATTGGCATCAATTCTGATTTTGCCTCCCCTCCTTGCTAATGGTTGGGCAGATCAAAGCTATTTTGAGTTTGGAACCTCCCTGTGTTTGGAATTTCTGGGAAGGAGCTTGCGTTTGCCTTTCATCATTGCACCCCTGAGGCTCAGAAGAGTTTAATCGATTTTTCAATCTTGTGAAAAGCTGGAAATCTATTGAAGCAAAGCTAATTTGTAACCACTGTGTAGTAATAGAAAAAGCATGTAATTCGGTAGATTAAATCAAGGAAATTCAGGAAACATAAATCTCCTGCTCATATACATAACTTTCTAGAAATAATATTGCTTCTCGAACCACTTGCTTACTGCATGGCTTCAGGACTCCTTTGAACAGTGTCTGAAACTATTTTCTCTGATGGAACCCTTCTTGCAGGAAGATGTTATCTGAGGAGTGAATGGGCATTTTTAAGGTTTACTCGACCAAGTGGACCCGTTGGGCCCAAACCTCTCCTGCATTGGTGCAGCACCCTCTCCTCCCCCCCTCCCTCCAACCCCCCCTCCCTCCCTCCTTCCCCTCCCCTTCCCCTCCCCCCCACTCCATCCCCCTCAACCCCCCCTTATCCTCCTTCCTCCCCCCCTCCCTCCCTAGGAGATAGATTTAAACTTTAAAAATATAACACCGATTTCAATGAAACTTCGTCCATTAGCACCAAGGGGACGAAGGTGAGTAAGATGGGCCTAAAATGGTTGCGCTATCGTGTACCATTTTGGCTGTAGTTCAGGAACAAACAAACAAACAAACAAATGAGAGTTTTAGTATATAGACACATGTAACTGAGATACAAATTGTCCCCATCTGTAAATGGTACCTTAAGCTGCAGTTATATATTCAATGCAATTTTTAAAAAAGTAACTCGAAACCAACCGTGAATGGAGTGAGCCACAGGAATTGCTGAAAACAGATTTGGAGAGTTAAAATCCATAAGTATTTTCTACAGAGTTTAGACCAGTTTTATTATTTCGTGTCATCACAAAACTGTTTGACAATCGCGAGCAAATGTTAGTGCCACGTGGTTGGCCTCTGCAAGATCATTTACAGTGCACGTGTCGTGCAGCACGTAACAGCTCAGGAGATGCTCCATAGCCTGGAGGCCCCGTCCACACTCGCAGTCTGCCGCATCTTCAGTACATCCCCACTTCAGCATGTTTCATGACCAGTGCTTCTTAAACTATTTCAGTGTCATTCACCCTTGAGTCTTTATCATAAAATTTCATTCACCCTCGACTAAATTTTCGTATGTTTTTTGGTAATTTCCGTCATTTTCTCCCTTGTGTATAATTTTATATATATAATTAATTTTGTCACATGGGCAAAAAAACAAATTAACTCTTTTCTGAAGCGTTTATTTTATTCAACTATTTGAACATCCTACAAAAATAAAAGAAAACTAGGAGTGTAAAAAAAGAAGTTTAATTACCACTGGAGTTGGAAAGTCATTCTATTAGAATGATAAAAAAACATTCCAACGTCTAAACATATCAAATTTCCAGCTCCACTGCCGTTAAAACTATTAAGAGCTTACTGACAACTTTAATGGCAATGCCTTTTTAAAAAAAATATATATAAATATCTGAATAAATTAAGTCATTCACCCTTCATTCACCCCTCTAGTTTCATTCACCCCAAAATAATTTCATTTGCCCTTGGGTGAACCATTCGCCAGTTTAAGAAGCACTGGTTTAGACCACAGATTACACTCATGTGTCTAGCCTTTGTCCCGCCCCACTGACATCAGTCTGAAGAAGGGTCTCGACCAGAAACATCACCCATTCCTTCTCTCCTGAGATGCTGCATGACCCACTGAGTTACTCCAGCATTTTGTGAATAAATACCTTCGATTTGTATCAGCATCTGCAGTTATTTTCTTACACTCATGTGGATACTATGTGGTCTGTTTTGCTGTCTGATGTTATTGTGGTGAATTAAGCTCAGCATCAGGGGGTTGTTCAGGATAAGTTTTGGAAAAGAGAGGAGTACTGGCCATGCAAAGGGAGGAAGTACTGGATTAAGCAACCGACTAATGGCAGATAATCCTTGTTGGACCGAAGATGGGTAATTCCGTGTACAATTCCCCACAGTCCCACTTCCCCAAATTTCCCAAAGTCTATATCCCGAGAGTGAACCAGACACACATTGTGTGCCATGTCAAGCGATTCTCAGTTGAATTTTGTTTTCATTTTTATTTTTGTTTTATTTTTATTTTTATTTTTATTTTATTTTGTTTTTATTTGTGTTCCAGATCGTGGCTCTTCACCCACAGTTTGGCAGATCAAGCAGCAAGCAGTTCATCACTGGGGCAAATAAGGTGAGCGCATTATTCTCATTCTTCGAATTTTATTAAGTAAAGTCATTGAGTGTTACAACGTGGAAACAGGCCCTCTGGCCCAACTTGCCCACACTGGCCAACATGTCCCAGCTACACTAGTCCCACCTGCCTGCATTTGGTCCATATCCCTCCAAACCTGTCCTATCCATGTATGTACCTGTCTAACTGTTTCTTAAACATTGGGATGGTCCCTGCCTCAACTACCTCGTCTGGCAGCTTGTTCCATACACCCACCACCATTTGTTTGAAAAGGTTACCCCTCAGATTCCTATTAAATCTTTTAAATGGGAACATTAACGACAGGGCGAAGGTATTTATTCACAAAATGCTGGAGTAACTCAGCAGGTCAGGCAGCATCTCAGGAGAGAAGGAATGGGTAACGTTTCGGGTCGAGACCCTTCTTCAGACTGAATCAGTCTGAAGAAGGGTCTCGACCCGAAACGTCACCCATTCCTTCTCTCCTGAGATGCTGCCTGACCTGCTGAGTTACTCCAGCATTTTGTGAATAAATACCTTCGATTTGTACCAGCATCTGCAGTTATTTTCTTACACTTATTATAACTACAGGGCAGTCATTTTGGGTTGAGTTAATAGGTATTTTTAAAGTGTAAACATTGGTAATCATGCTGCAACAAAATTGGTGTTTTTTTTATAACGCGCAATACTTAAAACAAAACAGAGCAGTGAGGAAAGAATTCAAAGATGGGCAAATGCTTGATGGGAGATGGTCATCTTTTGCGATATTTTAAAATGGACAAATTGGTACGGCAGAAATAACTAACACAAATCCTGCATTTATGCCAAAAGTATTTTTAACATCATTCACCTTTTGTACAGATGTTTCAATCGTGTAACCTGTGTTGCAACTTTTTGCACCAAATTTGCAGATAATAATAATAATAATATGGAGGGTTTATTGAACCTAATTTGTTGAAGAGGGAGGAGGAGTAGGGGAACAAATTAATTGTGCAGAACTCAGCACCAATATAGGAATCAGAAAATACTAGACCAAGTGGACCCGTTGGGCCCAAACCTCTCCTGCATTGGTGCAGCACCCTCTCCTCCCTTCTCCCCTCTACGCCCTTCCCTCCCCCCCTCCCTCCTGTCCCTCACTGGACAGGAAAGGGATGGTGGAGGTTGCAGTTTTAGACCAAAGTGTCACCCATTTAACTTGGAGATGAAGAGGAATTCCCTCATGGCCGTCATTCTTTGATATTTTCCAACTTCGCCACCTTGGATAGAAAATTGGTTGGAAGACAGAAAGCAAAGAGTTGGGATATATGGGTCCCTTTCAGAATGGCAGGCAGTGACTAGTGGGGTACCGCAAGGCTCGGTGCTGGGACCGCAGCTATTTACAATATACATTAATGACTTGGATGAAGAGTGACTTGGACAGGTTGTGTGAGTGGGCAGATGCGTGGCAGATGCAGTTTAATGTGGATAAATGTGAGGTTATCCACTTTGGTGGTCAGAATAGAAAGGCAGATTATTATCTGAATGGTGTCAAGTTAGGAAAAGGGGACGTACAACGAGATCTGGGTGTCCTAGTGCATCAGTCACTGAAAGGAAGCATGCAGGTACAGTAGGCAGTGAAGAAAGCCAATGGAATGTTGGCCTTCATAACAAGAGGAGTTGAGTATAGGAGCAAAGAGGTCCTTCTACAGTTGTACAGGGCCCTAGTGAGACCGCACCTAGAGTACTGTGTGCAGTTTTGGTCTCCAAATTTGAGGAAGGATATTCTTGCTATTGAGGGCGTGCAGCGTAGGTTCACTAGGTTAATTCCCGGAATGGCGGGACTGTCGTAGAAAGACTGGAGCAACTAGGCTGGTATACCAGGAACCACAGTTTAAGAATAAGGGGTAGGCCATTCAGAACGGAGATGAGGAAAAACCTTTTCAGTCAGAGAGTTGTAAATCTGTGGAATTCTCTGCCTCAGAAGGCAGTGGAGGCCAATTCTCTGAATGCATTCAAGAGAGAGGTAGGTAGAGCTCTTAAGGATAGCAGAGTCAGGGGGTATGGGGTGTAGGTAGGAACGGGGTACTGATTGAGAATGATCAGCCATGATTCGCGTGGCCTTGATTGGTCGCACCGCTGCTTACAACTCCGGCCTGGCATCCGGCAACATGGACGACTACAAGGGAGAGTCCTACCGACTGCGAAAGGCAGTGAAGGATGCAAAAAGGAGGTAGCGGGACAAGATGGAGTCACAGATGGAGCAGCAGGACACCAGGCGCCTTTGGCAGGGGCTACGGACTATAACTAGCTACAGGTCCAGCACCCCCTCAACCGGAAGTGCCGGCTCCTCCTTAGCTGATGACCTGAACTCTTTTTACGCACGGTTTGAGAAGGGTAACACCACCAGCTCGTCGTCTAAAAACAGCACCGAAGGGGCGCTGGCTAGAGAGGCTGGAGGGGGATCCACCGCCGGGGATGTGCGCACATTCTCGGTGTCCGAGCATGAGGTGAGGTGGGCTCGTGAGGTGAATACGAGGAAAGCTGGAAGCCCAGATGGTATATCTGGGCGAGTGCTAAAGTCTTGTGCTACTCAGCTTGCTTCAGTGCTCACCACAATATTCAACCTCTCCTTGGCCAAGTCCGTGGTCCCTGCATGCTTCAAAAGATCCATCATTGTACTGGTGCCAAAGAATGCCTCTCCAGCGTGTTTAAATGACTACTGACCGGTGGCCCTTACCTCGGTTGTCATGAAATGCTTTGAGAGGCTAGTCAAGAAGCACATCTGTGCCCTCCTTCCTCGCAACATGGACCCACTACAGTTCGCATACCGTCCGAACAGGTCCACGGATGATGCGGTCTCCCAGGTTCTACACACCGCTCTCTCTCATCTGGACAGCCAGGGGGGCTATGTGAGAATGCTGTTCATTGACTTTAGTTCAGCATTCAACACAATAGTCCCCAGCAGACTGGTTGAGAAGCTGCTGGAACTAGGGCTTAGCACCCCTCTGTGTGCCTGGGTCCTGTACTTTCTCACCGCCAGGCCCCAATGGTCAGGATGGGGGAACACACATCTAGCTCCCTCACCCTGAACATAGGATCCCCCCAGGGCTGCGTCCTTAGCCCCCTACTGTACTCCCTGTACACACATGACTGTGGGGCCAGGTTCAGCTCAAACTCCATCATCAAGTTTGCTGATGACACTGTAGTGGTGGGCCGGATCTCCAACAACGATGAGAAGGCCTACCGGGAGGAGGTGGCTGATCTGGCACTCTGGTGTCAGGACAATAGCCTCCTCTTGAATGTCACTAAAACGAAGGAGCTGATTGTGGACTTCAGAAGGGCTAAACATCCAAGGACGTACACGCCACTGGAGATAAATGGGTCTACTGTGGATAGGGTGAGCAGTTTTAAATACTTGGGAGTCCGCATCACAGAGGATCTGACGTGGGCAACGCACATTGCCGCACTGGTGGGTAAGGCAAAGCAGCGCCTTTACCACCTTAGACAACTGAGGAAATTCAGAGTGTCTCTGAGGATCCTTCATTGCTTCTACTCTGGGGCTGCAAGCATCCTGTCCGGCAACATTACAGTCTGGTTTGGGAACAGCCCTGCCCAGGACAGGATGGCCCTGCAGAGAGTAGTGCGTTCGGCAGAACGCACCATGGGAACTACACTCATCCCCCTGCAGGACCTATACATCAGGAGGTGCAGATCCAGAGCAAGCAAGATCATGAGGGACCCCTGCCACCCCAGTAACGGACTGTTCCAGATGCTACGATCAGGCAAACGCCTCCGCTGTCACGCTGTGAAAACGGCGAGGATGAGACGGAGTTTCTTCCCACAGGCCATCAGGACTGTCAACTTTTATAACCCCAGAGACTAAATTTTTGTCTACACTGTAGTAACTTATTAACTTTATTTATATGCTGTAACTGTAATTATTTTTTGTGCACAATCCGCAGGCATTGCCACTTTCATTTCACTGCACATCGTGTATGTGTATGTGACAAATAAATTTGACTTGACTTGACTTGACTTGATCACGTTGAATGGTGGTGCTGGCTCGAAGGGCCGAATGGCCTCCTCCTGCACCTATTGTCTATTGTCTATTGCCTTTTCCGAATGACCCAAAGTCTGAGGACCAGAGGACATAGGTTCAACGTGAAGGGGAAAAGATTTAGTAGGAATCCGAGGGGTAACTTTTTCACACCGTGGGTGGTGGGTGTGTGGAACAAGCTGCCAGAGGAGGTCGTTGAGGCTGGGACTATTGCATCGTTTAAGAAACAGTTGCTCAGGTACATGGATAGGACAGGTTCGGAGGGTTATGGACCAAATGCAGGCAGGTGGGACTAGGGTAGCTGGGACATTGTTGGCCGATGTGGGCGAGTGGGGCTGAAGGGCCTGTTTCTACACTGTATCACTGTATGACTTTGGAACCAGTGAAATACTCAGAATGTAATCAGAAAATACATAGCTCTAGCAATTTTGGGTGTGTACTCCTTTAAGGATTCTCGACATTTCAGTCCTAAATGGCAGAGCTGTTCTATTGCAGCAGTGTTTGGAGAGAAAGGTTCCTAAAAGTCTGGCTCCCTGTGGAAAAGTTGCCTGCTTGTCTGTGTGCGGACTTCACAGTGGATAAATAATACTTACCTCTGGACTTTTGTTTCGGGAAGCACTCTGTTAGTTTAACTTATCACTCTCTAAGGATGGCTGGTACTGATACATGGTGTCAGAAGTGCTGGTTGGTAAAGTTATAAAATTTAGATGCTGTGCCTGCATCCCTGATGGCTAATGAAACACGTGGACGTGCTGGTTGATTCAATTCAGAGTATCATGGAACATATTAAGCTGGCCAAGTAGCTGGATCTCTGGCTAAGTAACCTGTATAAAGAATGTAGACACTTTATATCGAGCTGGATACATAAAATAACTGGACCAGCTGAAAGTAATGGTGCTATTTAATCTCATTGCCCTCAAGAGAAGGGAATTGTACTGTACCACAAAGCCCTCAAACAAAAAAGTCCTTGAAGAATCCATTGAATGCATTACAACTGCCATGCGACCCTCTGGAAATGGAGAAAGCCAATGGAATGTTGGCCTTCATAACAAGAGGAGTTGAGTATAGGAGCAAAGAGGTCCTTCTGCAGTTGTACAGGGCCTTAGTGAGACCGCACCTGGAGTACTGTGTGCAGTTTTGGTCTCCAAATTTGAGGAAGGATATTCTTGCTATTGAGGACGTGCAGCTTAGGTTTACTAGGTTAATTCCCGGAATGACGGGACTGTCATATGTTGAAAGACTGGAGAGACTAGGCTTGTATACACTGGAATTTAGATGGATGAGAGGGGATCTTATCGAAACGTATAAGATTATTAAGGGGTTGGACACGTTAGAGGCAGGAAACATGTTCCCAATGTTGGGGGAGTCCAGAACACAGAACAAAGAACAAGAGGCCACAGTTTAAGAATAAGGGGTAGGCCATTTAGAACGGAGATGAGGAAAAACTTTTTCAGTCAGAGAATTGTGAATCTGTGGAATTCTCTGACTCAGAAGGCAGTGGAGGCCAGTTCGTTGGATGCTTTCAAGAGAGAGCTGGATAGAGCTCTTAAGGATAGCGGAGTGAGGGGGTATGGGGAGAAGGCAGGAACGGGGTACTGATTGAGAATGATCAGCCATGATCACATTGAATGGCGGTGCTGGCTCGAAGGGCCGAATGGCCTACTCCTGCACCTATTGTTTATTGTCTATTGAGATTCTTACAATCAAGAGAGAACGTTTCGATACTTCATTCATGGGATTGTTGACAGATTCCTACATGGATGGATTCTGGATTGCTTTTGGTGTCTGTTTGGTCCAGCCTGTGTAAGTGGCCACTTCAGGTGTCAGAACTATCTCTAGAAAAGTGTATACGGACATGGAAAGCTCTACAGATGTCCAAAACCGGGCTGGAAATGTTGGGTAGCCAACAGGACAGGCATGTGATTTTCCGCGGATTTCCGCGTTTTTAAAATCCATTTTCCGTGCTTTTTGTATGATTTCCGCGTTTTTCACTTTGCCAAATAAACGGAGAAATCGGATCGAAGAAAAGAAAGGGAAAAAAAAGAAAATAAGCGATGTACAGACTTGTAATGAACACTAGGGTTCTGCTAGAGGTCGCTAGGGGTTCCGCGAGAAATCCCCCGTGCCCTGGAAGTCTCCCTGAAAATGTGGCAGCCAATCTGGACCTCATGGGAACATCCACGACTGATCGGTGGGTTGAATTTGCAACCTGCAACCGGGGTTGAATTTGCAACCTGCAACCGGGGCTCTGGAACTCCAGCCCAGCTGGAGCCGGCACATCTATCCCCATCGCCGAGCGACTTCCTTGGCCGGCTGGATAAACCAGCAAAACTCTGGAACCAAGAGTGCCAGAAAATCAGTGGGGGAATTGTCATGAGCAAATATTAAATTTAAATGCAAGATTATATAACTAAATTAATTAAGACAGGATTAAAATATAAAACACAGCAGAAAAGCCAATTACCACCTTTTTGGGCTGATTATCAATTAATATGCGAATTTACTTCAAAATGTTATTAGTGTACAGTGACATATTCACGTTATTTTGTCATGATCGTTTTTACTTTGAAATGCACTAAAAGAGGCTTGAAACTGGTAATTGTGTGCATATATTTTCAAAAAAATTCCGGTTTTTTTTAGCCCCACTGTACGCCTCACGCAAGCACTCAGCTCTTTTCCTCTTTTTTTTAGCACACTCACATGCCTGACAGGAGTAAGTACATGCAAAGGCGGAATAGGGACAGTGCATCTTCGGCAGTTTAATTGTTGCAAGTACACTGGAAGGCAATAAGAGTTGGTGAAAAGACATTCTACGTGATTGGGAGAAAGTGCGATGTGGTTTGGAAAATAAAATCTATAAACAATGCCTTGAAAGTCCATGGAGTAGATAGTCCATAGTAGTAGAAAGAGTCGGGTCAGATTTGGAATATTGGTGGTGCAAGGACAACCAAGTTGAAGTGACATTTCAACTTGTTTTGGAAGTGTACTACCCGATTCATCTCTACGCCATTACAGACATTGGACTTTGTCCATGGAACAGGTGTTGACTATGCTCAGAATGAAACTCTGCACTCTGTATCTTCCCCTTTGTTCTACCTATTCTGTTTGAGTTTGACGATTAGATTTATGTACGGTATTATCTGTTTGGATTGCATGTAAAACAAGGCTTTTCATAATCCCCGACACCCGTACTAATCAAGAATCTGTCAATCTCCGCATTAAAAATATATATTTGACTTGGCCTCCACAGCTACTTCACTTGGAAATGAGTTTTGGCTCTTCCTGCTAAGTAAGTTGTGCACCACTGACATCTGCTGCTACTGCAAGGAAGGACCACGGACAACGCAAAATGTAGAACGGCAAGAAATTAGTGCTGAGAGAATAACGGGGAGACTGTTTGTGGAGATGCAGAGTGCTTGCAAAAGGTAGAATAATAACGAGTTGAACACCCATGAATTGTACGCAAGGTTTCAAGGGCATAGTTTTAGAGTGAGTAGTGCAAAGTTTAAAGGAAATGTGTGGGGGACATTTTTTACACAGAGAGTAGTGGGTGCCTGGAATGAGCTGCCTGGGAAGGTGGTGGACGCAGATATGATGGTGTCATTTAAGATGCTTTCGATAAGCACGTAGATGTGAAAGGCATAGAATGATATGGATCATGTGCAGACAGAGGCAATTAGTTTAACTTGACATCATGTTCAGCAGCATTCCTGTGCTGTACTGTCTGTTTTATAAAATGTTCAAGTGAAATGCATTTGACAAAGTGAATAATTGTCTGGGGCATGTAGGTGTAAATCTCTCCCTATTTTAAAGTTATACGCAGTGAGATTTTCATTACAAGTGCCATATTAATAATGGATCTGTCAATATTCACGTACTATAAATGAACCTTCATGCCAGTGGGGATGTTGCAGTGCCTTTACAAGCAGCAGAGCAGTACAATTATTATACGGACAATTTCATTATAAATATGGATGAGGTTGCTATTCATAAATTCATAAAAGTGCATAGAAATGTATGGTGTGTGCTTGCAGGAGGATATGCTAACACTGGGAAGTGCACATCTCAAACTGAACAGGTTTGACTTGATAAACAATGGAGGTGGTGTGCGCTTTGGTGAAGTTAATATATTTGTGTTGTTCAACATGAAGGTGATTTTTATACCAGGAGGTTTGGGGTATACTCTGATCAGTAACACAATTACAGCTTGATCACCGATTTTCAGGCACCCTCTGTTCCAGAGCCTTTCTGTATTATCTGTTTAAAATAATTAAAATAATTACAAGCTTCTTCAATTCATAGTAAAAAATTGTACGTCCTTGGAATTGTATCAGGATTTTTCCATCAGTCTGAAGAAGGGTCTCGACCCGAAACGTCACCCATTCCTCCTCTCCAGAGATGCTGCTGAGTTACTCCAGCATTTTGTGTCCACCTTCGATTTAAACCAGCATCTGCAATTCTTTCCATCAGGTTCATTGGTTTTAATGTTTTAAGTGTGTTAAGCGTATGTTGAGTTCTTACAAAAACACCACCTTGTCCATAACTTCACCACACCCACCTGTTTACTATCCTTGTCCAATTCAACATCAATTTTCCGGCACACTCAGTTCTAGAGCCTTTCTGGATTATCTGTTTTTCTGGACCAATGGAGGTCACATGATAATGAACCCCCTCCCCCCCGGCCCACTAATAACACCCCTCCCATGTCTCTAAAGCACCATGGAGTGCCAGAAACAATAGACAGTAGGTGCAGGAGGTGGCCCTTCGAGCCAGCACCGCCATTCAATGTGATCAGGGCTGATCATTCTCAAACCTAAATAAAACAAATATAAAATGTAAACTGAATGTGAATGGACTGACCTGCTGACCCATCTCCAGCTCATACCATCTCCACGACCGTTTACAGCCCCCGTTTCCGACCCCACTCCCGATTCGCAAGGCGCACCAGCGAGCCCTTCTTCAATCTGTGTAGGAAAATAACTGCAGATGCTGGTACAAATCGAGGGTATCACAAAATGCTGGAGTAACTCAGCGGGTCAGGCAGCATCTCTGGAGAGCAGAAATGGGTGAGACCCTTCTTCAGACTGATGTAATATTCTTCAATCTTTATAACGTTTCCTACCGATTGACAAAATGAGCATCCTCATCCACAAATCTTTCCTGCTTTCAGGACCTGGGCTAGAACTTCAGCCTTTCTTAGGATTCGGTTCATTATTGTCATGTGCACCAAGGTTCAGTGACTCTTTGTGTATCTTGATCCTGCTGTTGTAACTGTCTTCCCATCGGCTATTTGCAGCTTTACGAGCATCATTGAATGCTGCAGTAGCTCAATGTTTGGTTCTTCCACAGGTGCATCACCAGGAGACACTTGCTGCATTAAAATTGCTGTGACTCATGTCAGTGTAATAGAAACGCTGACAGTACTGGTTAAGAGTTGAGAAAGGCTCAGTGGTTCCCCCATGTCACGGGATCAATAGATAAAGACGTTTTGTCACAATTTAGAACAGTCTAAATTTTCAACATCGTGGAGTGTTTTTACTGCAGCAGTTTAATGAAACCATACTTTGTGAAGGAATTGATAAAATTGCTTAATCTATTCCTGACGTTTAGTTGACATCTGCACTGCTTGTTATTATTGATTGTACCTGACCATGTGTTCCCGCCAGCTTATAAATACGGACTGTTAAAACCATAGACAGTGAGGATTGGCCTGCGACGTCTTAATCAGTTTTGGTGATTGTTCCTGTTCTCAAGACGAGGAAGGTGGAGAATTAATGCACCTAAAGGACACGATGCCTCGATGTGTGTATATTTCCTTTTTTTGAAGGAAATGTTGCTTTGTGTCAGTGCTCAACAACATTGAGACACAAGAAGCTGAAGATGCTGGATTCTTTAGGAAAACAATGCAGGAGAAACTCAGTGGGTTAGGCAGCATCTGTGGCATCTGTAGGTGAATAGATCAAATAAATCACAAAACACATGGTCACAATGTGAACAGAATTAGTGAGTTTCACGACTTTCCCGGTTTAATATCATGATGTGCTTCTAATTATTTTTTTAATGGCAGACCTACATGTTTGGACTGGTCTGCAATAGATCAGTTGATATTTATAGTTGTTGAGAATTCTAATAGCAAAGACCTTCACTGGAAATTTAATAGAAGTATTTTTTCTGGGAAGGAAGGGAGAAACCATTTCCACAGTAAATTGCAAACAATTTCCTCAACTGAAAATATTGCTGTTCCATTATCAGGTCATAAGATCATAAGGAGCAGAATTAGGCAATTCGGCCCATCAAGTCTACTCCCATTCTCCGTCCTTTTCCCCGTAACCAATGATACCCATACCAATCAAAAATATATCTATCTCTGCCTTAAAAATATCCATTGACTTGGCCTCCACAGCCTTCTGTGGAAATGAATTCCACAGGTTCACCACCCTCTGACTAAAGAAATTCCTCCTCATCTCCTTCCTAAAGGAATGTCCTTTGAGTCTATGACCTCTGATCCAAGACTCTCCCACTAGTGGAAACATCCTCTCCACATCAACTCTATTCAAGCCTTTCATTATTCGGTAAGTTTCAATGAGGTCTCCCTTCATCCTTCTAAACTCCAGCGAGTACAGGTCCAGTGCCGCCAAACCCTCATCATAAGTTAACCCACTCATTCCTGGGATCATTTTGTAAACCTCCTCTGGACCTGCTCCAGAGCCAGCAAGTCCTCAGATCAGATATGGTGCCCAAATTGCTCGCAATACTCCAAATGTGGCCTGACCAGCGCCTTATAGATCCTCAGCATTACATCCCTGTTTTTGTATTCTAGCCCTCTTGAAATAAATGCGTTTGCCTTCCTTGCTATCCTTGTAAATGAACTTTTTGGGAATCCTGCACCAGCACTCCCAAGTCCCTTTGCACGTCCGATTTATGGATACTCTCCCTATTTAGAAAATAGCCTACACCTTTATTCTTACTACCAAAATGCACGACTCCACTCTTTGCTACACTATGTTCCATCTGCCACCTCTCTGACCACTCTCCCAACTTGTCCAAGTCCTTCTCTGGAATTTAGAAGGATGAGAGGGGATCTTATTGGAAAACATATAAGATTATTAAGGGATTGGACACGCTAGAGGCAGAATTTTTTTGGGAGAGTCCCGAACCAGGGGCCACATTTTAAGAATAAGGGGTAGGCCATTTAGAACGGAGATGAGGAAAACCTTTTTCACTCAGAGAGTTGTGAAGCTGTGGAATTCTCAGAAGGCAGTGGAGGCCAATTCTCTGGATGCTTTCTAGAGAGAGTTAGAGCTCTTACTGATAGCGGAGTCAAGGGATTATGGGGAGATGGCCTAACGGGGTACTGATTGTGGATGATCAGCCATGATTACATTGAATGGCGGGTGCTGACTCGAAGGCCGAATGGCCTCCTCCTGCACCTATGTCTATTGTTATTGTCTTCTGCAGAGTCCTAGCTTCCTCTGCACTACCTGCCCCTCCACCTGTTTTTGTATCATCTGTAAACTTGCCACAGAGCCTTCAATCCCCTCATCCAAATCATTAATGTACAACGTGAAAAGTTGCGGCCCCAGCACCGACCCCTGCGGAACACCGCTAGTCACTGACAGCCGACCAGAAAAAGCCCCCTTTATTGTCACTCTTTGCCTTCTGCCATCCTGTTATCCACGCTAGCATCTGCACACTGATACCATGGGCTCTCATCTTCCTCAGCAGCCTCGCGTGTGGCACTTTTATCAAAGGCTTTCTGAAAATCTAGGTAAACAACATCCAACTGACTCTCGTTTGTCCAGCTATTTACTTCTTCAAAGAATTCCAGCAGATTTGTCAGACAAGACCTCCCCTTCACAAAACCATGCTGGTTTTGCATTTGCTTCTGCATTTCTGCATTTGCTATTGAGGGCGTGCAGTTGCTATTGAGGGCGTGCAGCGTAGGTTTACTAGGTTAATTCCCGGAATGGCGGGACTGTCATATGTTGAAAGACTGGAGCGACTAGGTTTGTATACACTGGAATTTAGAAGGATGAGAGGGGATCTTATCGAAACGTATAAGATTATTAAGGGGTTGGACACATTAGAGGCAGGAAACAATGTTGGGGGAGTCCAGAACCAGGGGCCACAGTTTAAGAATAACGGGTAGGCCATTTAGAACAGAGATGAGGATAAACCTTTTTAGTCAGAGAGTTGTGAATCTGTAGAATTCTCTGCCTCAGAGGGCAGTGGAGGCCAATTCTCTGAATATATTCAAGAGAGAGCTAGATAGAGCTCTTAAGGATAGCGGAGTCAGGGGGTATGGGGAGAAAGCTGGAACGGGGTACTGATTGAGAATGATCAGCCATGATCACATTGAATGGCGGTGCTGGCTCGAAGGGCCGAATGGCCTACTCCTGCACCTATTGTCTATTGTCTATTGCAGTTGTACAGGGCCCTAGTGAGACCGCACCTGGAGTACTGTGTGCAGTTTTGGTCTCCAAATTTGAGGAAGGATATTCTTGCTATTGAGGGCGTGCAGCGTAGGTTTACTAGGTTAATTCCCGGAATGGCGGGACTGTCATATGTTGAAAGACTGGAGCGACTAGGCTTGTATACACTGGAATTTAGAAGGATGAGAGGGGATTTTATCGAAACGTTTAAGATTATTAAGGGGCTGGACACGTTAGAGGTAGGAAACATGTTCCCTATGTTGGGGGAGTCCCAAACAAGGGGCCACAGTTTAAGAATAAGGGGTAGGCCATTTAGAACGGAGATAAGGAAAAAGAAATTCAGTCAAAGAGTTGTGAATCTGTGGAATTCTCTGCCTCAGAAGGCAGTGGAGGCCAATTCTCTGAATGCATTCAAGAGAGAGCTAGATAGAGCTCTTAAGGATAGCGGAGTCAGGGGGTATGGGGAGAAGGCAGGAACGGGGTACTGATTGTGAATGATCAGCCATGATCACATTGAATGGCGGTGCTGGCTCGAAGGGCCGAATGGCCTCCTCCTGCACCTATTGTCTAATGACCATCTTATTTTCTTTTTATCAATACATTTTCCCATTCGTATTCAGTTACTCGGCTGTAAGGTGTTTGGGTAGTACTTGAGAGTGACTTCATCTTATTTCATGAACTTCGAAGTACTGCTGTGTTATCTAAATTCTGGAACTCCCTGTCCATCTTCACCATGGGGTGTCTTACTGTGGCAGCCTGAGAATGCATCTCACTGTTACTCCCTTGAGATCTATTACAAGTGAGCAGTGAACAATGCCATTGCCAGTATTGTTCGCATCTGGCAAATGAATAAAAAGCAAACATAGAAATACTGGAAATGGGTTACCCACCTATCAGTACCTGGGAGTAGAATCTGTATACTAAAACTCTCGTTTCTTTGTTTGTTTGTTCCTGAACTACAGCCAACACGGTACACGATAGCGCGACAATTTTAGGCCCCTTACTCACCGTCTTCCCTTTGGTGCTAATGGAAGAAGTTTCATTGAAATCAGTGTCATATTTTTAAAAGTTATTCACATTTTAAAGTTTAAATCTGTCTCCTAGGGAGAGAGGGGGTGAAGGGAGGGGGGGAGGGAGGGAAGGGGGAGGATGGACATGGGGGATTGAGGGGGATGGAGTGGGGGAGAGGGGAGGGGGGAGGAGAGTGTGCTGCACCAATGCAGGAGAGGTTTGGGCTAATACTTAATGTAGGAATGTTATATTTTCCCCATTTCCTTTGCGCTGTTCCTTTTAAAATGCTCTTTTGTCACAGGACCCATAGCCAAATCATGATCCTGACTGTTCTCTGTACCTTTGCTGCATCGTTCACTGATTGTTTTCAGCTTTGCGTTAAAGTAACTTGCTAATCCTGTAGCTTAAACAGGCTCTCTCTTTGAGAGTCTAAGAAGTTTTCCTCTGTATCAGCTGTGGGAAGAATATAGCCTTGCTAAATGGATGGCAATTTCAGTCATGAATCGAATCTTGGTTTTAAGTTTAAGGCTACACTTTGCAGCTTAGTTATATCATTGAGTGCATTTTTTCAGGATAGTCAATTTCTTTGTACTTTAAAATGGTTCATTCCTTCATTGAGATTTGTGGTGTTTTTGAAAATCAACTTTGAGATTTTATAAAGCAACTTTTATAAAGCAACTTACACAACCTTGGATAGTTCCATGAAATCATTTAGACTTTGCCGAATGGATGAATGTCTGACCAAAAAGGCTCTATCCTTGTCAGTGGTGATTTTAGTTTTCAGATTTCAATGAGGGCATTTCAAACCACAGTATGACTGATAACTGTAGTACTACAGTACACTACAGTACAGACTGACAACTGTGAATTCCCTGTTATTTCAAGGCAGTTTCTATTTGCCTGGTATTTAATTTAGCAAAGATTAACTTGCAACAAAATTATTAAAGGATTGGGCACGTTAGAGGCAGGAAACATGTTCCCAATGTTGGGGGAGTCCAGAACCAGGGGCCACAGTTTAAGAATAAGGGGTAGGCCATTTAGAATGGAGATGAAGAAAAACCTTTTCACTCAGAGAGTTGTAAATCTGTGGAATTCACTGCCTCAGAAGGCAGTGGAGGCCAATTCTCTGGATGCTTTCAAGAGAGAGCTAGATAGAGCTCTTAAGGATAGCGGAGTCAGGGGGTAGGGGGAGAAGGCAGGAACAGGGTACTGGGTACTGATTGAGAATGATCAGCCATGATCACGGTGAATGGCGGTGCTGGATCGAAGGGCCGAATGGCCTCCTCCTACAATATTGTCTATTGTCATAAAATAAAATTGAAAGGGATTGTGGATTATATTTTGCACTAACGTTTGAATTTATCTCTTTCCTCCCCTCTTCCACATTCCCTCACTTTTGCTGACAGTTGCTGCTGTATGAACGGAACTGGTTGAACCGGTGGAAAATGACAGTGATACACGAAGGAGAAGGCACTGTGACAAATGTCAAATGGAGGGGCAGCCTCATTGCATGGTCGAACGGTGTGGTAATGAATCCTGCTGCTGTAAACTGTATTAAAAAAGTATAGAAACATAAGAAATTACTGAAGAAAAACAGAAGAGGAGGCTGCAAACAGGAGCTGTACATCTATTTTCTTTCCTCTTGTTTTATATTGTTGGTTTTATTAAAGTTTTCTGTCAAATTAAGTCTGTGCTCCAATGGCACTGCCCATTGTGTAAAATCCTGACCACTCCTTTAGTCCTGCTGGTCATAATCCGAGGCCTCAACTCAATGGCCAAGATTGCACCGAATGGTTCAAATTACTTCTCACTTTATGCCCTATCCAAACTTTGCATTATTTTGAAAATGAATGCTAAATTCAATTTAATTTCTCTCCTTCAATGGTAAAAGGTTCCAAAGTTGATGTCCCGTTTTATTTTATTCTTTTGTTTCTTCATTGTTCTTTCCTTATGTCTGGATTGTCCTTACCATAAGCAAATTCTGATTCTTGCTATTGAGGGCGTGCAGCGTAGGTTTACTAGGGTAATTCCCGGAATGGCGGGACTGTCATATGTTGAAAGACTGGAGCGACTAGGCTTGTATACACTGGAATTTAGAAGGATGAGAGGGGATCTTATCGAAACGTATAAGATTATTAAGGGGTTGGACACGTTAGAGGCAGGAAACATGTTCCCGGTGTTGGGGGAGTCCAGAACCAGGGGCCACAGTTTAAGAATAAGGGGTAGGCCATTTAGAACTGAGATGAGGAAAAACCTTTTCAGTCAGAGAGTCGTGAATCTGTGGAATTCTCTGCCTCAGAAGGCAGTGGAGGCCAAGTCTCTGAATGCACTCAAGAGAGAGTTAGATAGAGCTCTTAAGGATAGCGGAGTCAGGGGGTATGGGGAGAGGGCAGGAACGGGGTACTGATTGAGAATGATCAGCCATGATCACATTGAATGGCGGTGCTGGCTCGAAGGGCCGAATGGCCTCCTCCTGCACCTATTGTCTAATGACCATCTTATTTTCTTTTTATCAATACATTTTCCCATTCGTATTCAGTTACTCGGCTGTAAGGTGTTTGGGTAGTACTTGAGAGTGAATTCATCAAGAAGTCAAGTGACTTGGTGTCTTTGTCGGTTCCCAACCGTTTTGATTTTAATTGTGATAGTTTGATTGGGGCCATTGTATTAATATTGACTCCCTATTTGAGCCCTTGATATCAATAACTGAGAACATTTTGGAAACTTGCTTTTGTTGGATAGAAAGCATTGACAATGGTGACAGCTGCTCCCAAAGCGATTGCCTTATTTGAAACACGGTGTTTTCAGATCAATACGTTTGAAAAACTGAGTGCTGATTCATTATGTTTAATTTAGTAAAACGAAGGCCACAGAATCTGTCCATTGCGTTATGGTGACGTGAAAAATCGCTTTCTGTTTGTCAAGTTTCACTTGCCATCCTCAATCCTTATTTCTTTAGGGAATCAAGATATATGATGTTAATTCAAAGCAACGAATCACAAATATCGCTCGAGACAACACTGACCACCGCCCGGATATGTATCCCTGCAGCTTGTGTTGGAAGGACAACCTAACGCTCATTATTGGCTGGGCAACATCTGTCAAGGTACATTTTACTTAACATCAAAGGCGTGCAGCGTAGGTTTACTAGGTTAATTCCCAGAATGGCGGGACTGTCATATGTTGAAAGACTGGAGCGACTAGGCTTGTATACACTGGAATTTAGAAGGATGAGAGGGGATCTTATCGAAACATATAAGATTATTAAGGGGTTGGACACATTAGAGGCAGGAAACATGTTCCCAATGTTGGGGGAGTCCAGAACCAGGGGCCACAGTTTAAGAATAAGGGGTAGGCCATTTAGAACAGAGATGAGGAAAAACTTTTTCAGTCAGAGAGTTGTGAATCTGGAATTCTCTGCCTCAGAGGGCAGTGGAGGCCAATTCTCTGAATACATTCAAGAGAGAGCTAGATAGAGCTCTTAAGGATAGCGGAGTCAGGGGGTATGGGGAGAAAGCAGGAACGGGGTACTGATTGAGAATGATCAGCCATGATCACATTGAATGGTGGTGCTGGCTCGAAGGGCCGAATGGCCTACTCCTGCACCTATTGTCTATTGTCTAAAGGCAACATTTTGTAGGGTTTCAACTTTTCCAAAATAGCGCAGTTACAGGTAACAATCTTAATGTTCATTCAATATTTTTTAATAGCTTTGCGTGTGAATGATTGATAAAATTTTGATTAATATATTGTGGGAAGAAGGACTATTACCAGTAAAGAGAAGCATGGGACAATATTTGGACTTCCTCTTTTCGCTAATATGTTTGTGGCAGGAATAGATTTTGGATTAGAAGTTAAAAAATGTCATTCACAAATTATTTTTTTTGAATCCTTGCACTAGATATTGTAAGTTTACAATACTTAGTAAAAAATGAGAGTTGTTTATTTTGCTTGAACAAGACTGAATAAAGAAAGTAGCTGTTAACAAGTTTATTTGAAAGATTAAGATTTTCTTCAACAACCTGTTGGTACAAGCTTTAACGGAAACCAAAATTGAATAAATCTATTCAAATAAAAATCCATTCTGCTCATTCTATCAAGTTCCCGGACAGTAAGTGTTGGATATGTTATTTATGCCACAATTTAAAACTGTGTATTGATCGAATTATTGGTTTGGATTGCTTTATATCCTGTTAAGAGAAAGGTTCAATTGGTGAACATAAATCATTTAATTTTAACATCCATAGATTTGAATTGCATAGAGCATTCACAAGGTCCAATTAAGTATTGATATATTCATCCATCTAACGATAATGAAGCTTTTAAAGGAAGGAATGTGATCAACTGTTCTCTTTTTTTTCTTTGAAAGAAAATCTTGGATATCTTGTATTTTCTGAATATTGACAACACCAAATTTTACCATGGGGAATGTGATGAAGTTGTGTTATTCTCTGCCGGCCGTTGTACATGATAGCAATTACATAGATCCTCCTAGCTTTGGCTCTGACACGGCAGCAGGGTCACATTTCATGGTTATCTGAGTATACTCTGAGGATGCGTTTTGGCCAGGTTCAGTGCACAACGGATGGGGAAGGTGGGATGTAGCTGGAGCCCGATAACTAGTCTATTGTGGCTCGGAGACTTTGTGCTGGCATCACCGGCAAACGCTAGGAATGGTAAGTGGGCATCATTTTCTTGGGATGTTAAAGTTGATTCAGGAGAGGGCAGAGTTTAGTTTAGTTTAGTTTGGAGATACAGCATGGAAACAGGCCCTTCAGCCCACCGAGTCCGCGCCGACCAGTAATCCCCACACACTAACATTATCCAAAACACACGAGGAACAATTTACAATTATACTGAAGCCAATTAACCTACAAACCTGTATGTCTTTGGAGTGTGGGAGGAAACTGGAGCACCCGGAGAAAACCCACGTGGGTCACGGGGTGACGTACAAACTCCGTACGGACAGCACCCCTAGTCAGGATTGAACCCGGGTCTCTGGCGCTGTAAGGTAGCAGCTCTACCGTGCACCCAAGTTGCTCTGGATGTTGATACCTGACGGGAAGCAGGTACTGAACCGTACAATAAATTATAATGTAATATGCTGGATGGGAAATTGTAATCTCGGGTTCTGTGTAGAATGGAGATACAATGAGTTAAAACATACATTAAAAATCTTTAGCAAATCACAACGCAAAGAGGGTTTTTCTTGTCTGCACTCTTAATTCCACACAACGTTCTACATAATAATCTTAAAGTGCTTTTGTTAACAAAACCCCCTTTTGCATGATTGCATTTATCAGGAGTAGAATCTGTTTTAATTTAATAGATACCTTGTTTTGTTACCCAGGTATGTGTGGTGAAGGAGCGTGATCCAGCCGATCTAAGAGACTTGCCGAGTCGTTATGTTGAAATCGGTAAGATATCTCTTTTCTCGTCACTGTCGTATTGTGACATGTTCAAAATGTCCTTTGCGAAATTAATAGCTATTTAATTCGCGTATTGTGATGTAGTAGCACATTCTGGACAACGTGCAGGTCTCTTGAAGAATTTTTTAAAATTCATTTATAATAATGTTGGTGTTGTAGACAATAGGTGCAGGAGTAGGCCATTCGGCCCTTTGAGCCAGCACCCCATTCACCGTGAACATGGCTGATTATCCACAATCACCCTGCCCTCTCCCCATATCCCTTGACTCTGCTATCATTAAGAGCTCTGTCTAACTCTTTCTTGACAGCATCCAGGGAATTGGCCTCCACTGCCTTTTGAGGCAGAGAGTTCCACAGCTTCACAACTCTTTGTGAAAAGGTTTTTCCTCATCTCCGTTCTAAATAGCCTACCCCTTATTCTTAAACTATTGGCCCCTGGTTCGGGACTCCCCCAACATCGGGAACATGTTTCCTGCCTCTAGTTATATGTTTCAATAAGATCCCCTCTCTTCCTAAATTCCAGTGTATTCAAGCCTAGTCGCTCCAGTTTTTCAACATACGACAGTCCTGCCATTCCGGGAATTAACCTCGTGAACCTACGCTGCACGCCCTCAATAGTAAGAATGTCCTTCCTCAAATTTGGAGACCAGTACTGCACACAATACTCCAGGTGTGGTCTCACTAGGGCCCTGTACAACTGCAGAAGGACCTCTTTGCTCCTATCAGTTGAAGAAGGGTCTCGACCCGAAACGTCACCCATTCCTTCTCTCCTGAGATGCTGCCTGACCTGCTGAGTTACCCCAGCATTTTGTGAATAAATACCTTCTCTTTGCTCCTATACTCAACTCCCCTTGTTATGAAGGCCAACATTCTTCACTGCCTGCTGTACCTGCATGCTTACTTTCAGTGACTGATGAACAAGGACACCCAGATCGCGTTGTACTTCCCCTTTCCTAACTTGACATCATTCAGATAATAATCTGCCTTCCTGTTCTTGCCACCAAAGTGGATAACCTCACATTTATCCACATTAAACTGCATCTGCCATGCATCTGCCCACTCACACAACCTGTCCAAGTCACCCTGCATTCTCATAGCATCCTCCTCACAGTTCACACTGCCACCCAGCTTTGTGTCATCTGTAAATTTGCTAATGTTTCTTTTAATCCTTCCATCCAAGTCATTAATGTATATTGTAAATAGCTGTGGTCTCAGCACCGAGCCTTGCGGTACCCCACTAGTCACTGCCTGCCATTCTGAAAGGGACCCGTTAATCCCTACTCTTTGTTTCCTGTCTGTCAACCAATTTTCTATCCATGTCAGCACCCAACCCCCAATACCATGTGCTCTAATTTTGCCCACTAATCTCCTATGTGGGACCTTATCAAAGGCTTTCTGAAAGTCCAGGTGCACTACATCCACTGGCTCTCCCTTGTCCATTTTCCTAGTTAAATCCTCAAAAATAATTCCAGAAGACTAGTCAAGCATGATTTCCCCTTCGTATATCCATGCTGACTCGGAACGATCCTGTTACTGCTATCCAAATGTTCCGCAATTTCTTCTTTTATAATTGACTCCAGCATCTTCCCCACCATCGATGTCAGACCAACTGGTCTATAATTTCCCATTTTCTCTCTCCCTCCTTTCTTAAAAACCATGCTGACTCGGAACGATCTTGTTACTCGCTGAAGCCAATCTGACAGCCCCTCTTAACCTGTGGCCTCAACCGCCAAAGGCAGTGGCTGCAGAAGGACACCACTGCCTCTCATCAAGAGAGAGCTAGATAGAGCTAGCAGAGTCAGGGGGTATGGGGAGAAGGCCGGAACGGGGTACTGATTGAGAATGATCAGCCATGATCACATTGAATGGCGGTGCTGGCTCGAAGGGCCGAATGGCCTCCTCCTGCACCTATTGTCTATTGACCACCACCTACAGACTCTGCATCAAGTTACACACTTTCCCCATTCAGAAATATATTATCACTCCTTTGTTGTGGCTGGGTCTCACATGCTGGAACACCCCTCTCCAAAAACATTGTGGCAGCACCTCCGCCAATTAACTACAGCAGTTCTAGAAGGTGTCTCAGCACCACCTTGGTGAGAGCAGTTGGGAGAGGCAATAATGCTTCCAGGAATGCCCATTAATCAATAAATAGGTAGCCTTCTTCCATTCAGCCCCAAATTGAAATCCATGTGTAAAGCAGCGATGGAGCAATAAAGTGGGCGGCACGGTGGCGCGGCGGTAGAGTTGCTGCCTTACAGCGAATGCAGCGCCGGAGACTCAGGTTCGATCCTGACTACGGGCGCCGTCTGTACGGAGTTTGTACGTTCTCCCCGTCACCTGCGTGGGTTTTCTCTGAGATCTTCGGTTTCCTCCCACGCTCCAAAGACGTACAGGTTTGTAGGTTAATTGACTGGGTAAATGTAAAAATTGTCCCTAGTGGGTGTAGGATAGTGTTAATGTGAGGGGATCGCTGGGCGGCGCGGACCCGGTGGGCCGAAGGGCCTGTTTCCGTGCTGTATCTCTAAATCTAAATCTAAATAGATTCTACCTTCCTGCTCTGTCAGTAAATTCAGACTTGCAAGGCAGACAATGCATGCATGGATGTCCGGGTGTTGCTGTCTAAATGACTGAGTCCTGTTCAGAGCGACCAGCAATAAACAATGACATCCAGCGTAATTTCTTAACTCCTTTGGCATTTTTAAAGGCACTAATGTCAGCCATAGACAATAGGTGCAGGAGTAGGCCATTCGGCCCTTCGAACCAGCACTACCATTCAATGTGATCATGGCTGAGTTACTCCAGCATTTTGTGCTCTAACTTCAGATAGTTCCTCTGTCCCTCTCTTTCCCCTCCCTCTTCCCAGTTCTCCCACTGTCTTCCTGTCTCCAACTATATCCAATCTTTGTCCCGCCCCCTCCCCTGACATCAGTCTGAAGAAGGGTCTCGACCCGAAACGTCACCCATTCCTTCTCTCCAGAGATGCTGCCTGACCCGGCGAGTTACTCCAGCATTTTGTGTCTACCTTCGATTTGAACCAGCATCTGCAGTTATTTTCCTCCACTTTCACTTCTATGTTGGAGCCACCTGCTGTTCAAGTAAAGCGGTGGAGAGTTTCATAAATGGGTTTAGTTTAGATTCGAGATACAGCGTGGAAACGGGCTCGAGCTCACCGAGTCCGCACCGACCAGCGATCCCCACACATGAACACTACCCTACTCACACACTGGGGACATTTTTTTAAAACATTTCTACCAAGCCAATTAACCTGCAAAACCTGTATGTCTTTGGTGTGTGGGAGGAATCCGAAGACCCTCGAGAAAGCTCACGCAGGTCACGGGGAGAACGTACGTACAGCCAGCACCCACAGTCAGGACCGAACCTGGGTCTCTGGTGCTGTAAGGTAGTAGCTCTATCGCTACACCACTGCTGTAAGGCAGTAGCTCTTCCACTGTCCATTCAGAGGGTTAATTGAGAGGTGGTGATGATTTCATTAATTAATTAAAGAGATATATTTGTCCGCCCTTGCAATGGTTAGGCCAGGTTTAAGCTGCGATCTGATGTTATCTATATTCTTTTCAAATATTATTGCCTCTGGAAATCCATTCTTGCAATACTGCTGCTTTGTGGCAATGCTGCATAAAGGAGATTATTTTTTAAAAACAAATAAGATTTCAATGGATTTCGAAGCAGACAGACTTCCCTAGATAGCTGAGATTCCACAGATGCTGATGACTTTTCTGTGGAAATGCATTTTTTCTTTTGCTGTGAGACAATAGATCATTGATCACGTGAGTCAAATTTTGAAATTAACCCATTTTTATACATTTTAATCATGCACAGCAATCTTCAGTTGAAGCAGAGAATATATTTAGTCTTGCGGTCCAACTAGGCTAAGGAGAACTGATACTGATTTTTCTTCAGAACCAGAAAGTTGCATCTCTTTAGAGACGGAAACGTCAGTGTCCTCTTCAGGCCTTGTATTATAAAGTGTAATTTGAACAGTATTTCAGATGAAGTGCTTGATTTTATAAATTCAATAATATTTGATACTCACAAATGTGTCAGAACATAATGCATAACAGCAATTTCAGAGATTTTCTGTAAAAAGAGGTTAAAGATGATTTGCTATTGCAGAGGAGTGTAGGAAAATAACTGCAGATGCTGGTACAAATCGAAGGTTTCACAAAATGCAGGAGTAACTCTGCAGGTCAGGCAGCATCTCTGAAGAGAAGGAATGGGTGACATTTTGTGTCGAGACCCGAAGAACCCTGTAATGGCAACTTCAGTCTTTTCCAATAAATTCCTTTGCGATTGCCATTACTTCACAGGGAGTGAGAGTGAACTTGACGCAAACCAACAAAGAGATTTTCCAAACGTATTTTCAGGTTAATTAGTCGTTTATTGAAGTAGTAGTACAAACAGGTCTGTTGCAGGTCAGTATCTCCCCAAGCTTTCAGCTCTCGTCGCAGGTCTGGTAAGAAATGTATCTCACCACACTCCCTGTGTCTGACCCCTCCCGTCTCTGCATCTCCTGATATAGCACATAGTTCTGGCTCCTCCCAGTACGTCTTGCCCGTATATGTATTCATCTCACGACAGCCCCACAAGTGTCCAAAATAATACAGCAAGATATCTAGACAAAATAATGGAATATGCTAAAACAGCCAGCACAAACACAAATGGCTCCAACACCACCATTCAAGTCACACTTTAAGCAAGTTATAATATTGTGTTCTTTGCTTCATTGCGGTATGAAAGAAACGATGATGTCCAGTGTTTTCTTTATCTTTCCAGTGTCTGCATTTGAGTCAGAGTTTTACATCAGTGGGCTGGCACCGCTTGGCGAGCGTCTTGTTCTCCTAATGTACGTGAAGGAGATCTTGGAACAGACGGTAATGGCATACTCAAAAAGTGATTGTTAAAAATGCACAATTAAGGGGAAAGTAAAGTGTAAGAGAATTGCCAGGCACTAACACTGACCTACACACAAAGGGCAATTTACATTTATACTAAGCCAATTAACCTACAAACTTAGAAACATAGATAGAAACATAGAAAATAGGTGCAGGTGGAGGCCATTCGGCCCTTCGAGCCAGCACCGCCATTCATTGTGATCATGGCTGATCGTCCTCAATCAATAACCCGTGCCTGCCTTCTCCCCATATCCCTTGATTCCACTAGCCCCTAGAGCTCTATCTAACTCTCTCTTAAATCCATCCAGTGATTTGGCCTCCACTGCCCTCTGTGGCAGAGAATTCCACAAATTCACAACTCTCTGGGTGAAAAAGTTCCTTCTCACCTCAGTTTTAAATGGCCTCCCCTTTATTCTAAGACCCACTGAGTTCCTGCAGCTCTCTGTGTCTATCTCAAGAACCCGGCATCTGCAGTTTCTTGAGTCTCCATTACGGCAATATGCTTGTCTTAGACTGGTTTTTGAGTGGTTCCTGATTTCAGAATATCCCAGGTACATTTTGAAAATGAAGTCACCTTGATCTTTATTTCGACACCAGAGGACGTAATTACTTTATCTACCCAATAATATCATTTTAACATTATAAGCTCCACGATTAAGCCACCTTTCAGCCTTAACTCAATGGAATGCAAGCAACTGTTCTCATAACTTGATCCTTGAAATTGCAGTCTTATTGTTTGCATCATCTTTTCCGCTCTTCCGTACAGCTTCCATCTCATTACCTCCACCATATAATATGCTCCAAAAGATTTATCTTTCAATAATCAATTCTACAGAAGCATGTCATTGAAGGCAGTTGTCTGTAATTCAAAGGTTTATCCCTTGAACATTACACAAATCAATGTCAGACACATTGCCGATAATTTTGTGTGCATATCAAAGTGCTCAGATATCTATAGTATGTCGCCTCTCTTGTTGGTTGATACAGCCCTACAGGGGTGTTTCCCTTGTCAGTTACTTTATAGAAAATCTGAATGTGACTTTGTGGAAACAATTTGTATTCTTGTGTGAGGACGTTGAAATGATCAGTGATTAACATAAACCTGGCTCAGGGGGCATGGGGAGAAGGCAGGAACGGGGTACTGATTGAGGATCATCAACCATGATCACATTGAATGGCGGTGCTGGCTCGAAGGGCCAAATGGCCTCCTCCTGCACCTATTGTCTATTGGCTTTGATCATCTCAATAGCAATAAACTCTAGATGATGTGAAATCACCTACTTGCTTGTACTCCTACCTTATTCTAGTGCTTCTTGCTGTTTGATGTGATATCTGCACTCTTGGTGAGATAAAGTCACATTCTGAATGGTTGGTGCATTGTAACTCTTCTGTACTACTACTAATGCCTTCATGCTCCAAGTTATTCAAATTTGTGACCCATTTGCATTGTGTGAGGACAACTAATTTAGAGGAACGAACATGTCTATGGTCTGATGTTTTCCCCAGCAGTACATTTTGAAAATATAAAAAATTGAAACTTTTCTACAGGTAGTAACTGAAATCTCAATAAAAGTTATTTTGTCCTGAGTATCACAAAATGCTGGAGTAACTCAGCAGGTCAGGCAGCATCTCAGGAGAGAGGGAATGGGTGACGTTTCGGGTCGAGACTTTTCTTCAGACTGAAGATTTGTCCTGAGATTCACAACATTATTTTAAAGGAATTTTGTATTACACGTGATCAAATCCATAATGTTCAGTATTCATTTAGAATCAGAATCAGAATTACCTTTATTTGTCATCAAAAAAACAAGTCTTTTGGACGAGATTTCGTCACCCACAGTCCAACAATAAGAGCAATAAAATAAGCAATTACACAACCACAAACCAACACAAAACAAAAAAAAAAGAAACATCCATCACAGTGAGTCTCCTCCAGTCACCTCCTCACTGCGATGGAAGGCCAGGCCGCGCCGGACGGTGAAAGGTCCGCAGCGAGCCGACCCAAACCCCGCGATCCGGGGCGGGCGAAGACGCTGCCGCTGCTGCTCCTGCTGCATGTTGGGGCGGTCGTGGCTCCCAATTACCACGAGATATATAACCCTTTGAAAGAGTGTATAATAAAATGCAACATTTATCAGGAGTGAAATCAAGCACACTTAACAAATGTAACCTCCCGTCTTTAAAAATCACAATCTGTTAAGAAACCACTGGTTGTGTAGGAAGGAACTGCATGTTTACATCGAAGATAGACACAAAATGCTGGAGTAACTCACCGGAACAGGCAGCATCAATAAACCACTGGTTGTTGCTTATATAGTGCTGGCAAGTATGGTTTTAAATAATGAGTAAGAATAAATAGTGATCACATATCAGACCGTAGACATGGGGATGAGTGGTCTTAATCAGCATCAGGTAACTTTTGGAATCCTTATTTTCGAAGGCAAGTTTCTTATTCTTTATCAGAGCTTAAAAGTAATGGACCTGAAGATCCCATTCCTTAGCGCTCAAGCGCAATGGTTTAAACGGTTACCGGACGATGTGAGATCAGTTGGCTGGAGGATCCGAGTGGGGTAAGGGAAAGAGAGAAGAATTGTCATTGTGGAAAGACAAATGACGCACTCTTTCTTCTTTCCGAAGCAGGACAATGAACACTGTGCCAGGCCACGGCTTGACATCATCCACCACTTGCCTGATTCGTACGAGGAGATATCATCAGATGCCCTGTCTGTGAGAGGTTTCCAAGAGAATGAATGCAGAGATTACAGTTTGGGTAAGAAACGAGCAAAAATGAACTGTTGAATGTTACCTTCACTCCGAAGACCACGATAGATGAGTAACACATCCAATTAATGCTATCCACTCAAAGTGAACGATCAAGCTTAATGTTTGAGGATTGAATTGCAGATTGGCCTTTGAGAGAAGTCACCAGCATGCCAAGCGTTCTGTTACTTATATCCAAGTCAACAGACTCTCACTGGAACCCTATTCCATCACTCTGAATGGGGATTTGGTTGAAGGGATGAGGTTGCAGGATATTTACTAACCATTGATGACGTCCATCATAGTACAATGTTTGAAAGCAGTTACTGTATGTAGCCAGACCAAGTGCAAAGCATCACCCCTCCCCTTGGTTCAATGCCAGCTGTAATGAAGCATCCGCTCACTCCTGTCACAGATTTCATTCCTTGCCTCTGCTTTCTTTGTTGATCTCAGAATGGAGCCATGCTTTGTACGTTTTAACAGTGCTCTGGCATCAGTCTTCACAGTGGAAGACACCAGCAATGTGCCTGAAATTCAAGAGAGTCAGTGGGTGGAAGTTAGTGGAGTGGCTATTACTAAGGGGATGGTCCTTGGGAATCTGAAAGGACTAAAGGTGGATAAGTCACCTGGACCGGATGGACTGCACTTCAGGGTTCTGAAAGAGGTTTTAGAGATTGTGGAGGCATTAGTTGTGATCATTCAAGAATCAGGGGTGGTTCCAGATTATTGGAAAATTGTCAATATTACCCCGCTGCGCAGGAAGGGAGCAAGGCAGAATAGTGGGAACTATAGGCCGGTTAGTCTGACTTCAGTGGTTGCTAAGATTTTGTTAAGATTCCATTATAAAGGATGAGGTTATGGAGTAGTTAGAAGTTCATGATAAAATAGGCCGAAGTCAACATGGCTTTGTGAAGGGGAGATCTTACCTGATGAATCAGCTGGGATGTTTTTAAGAAATAAATAGTGGGACAGACAAAGTAGAGCGAGTAGATGTAGATGAGGAAAAACTTTTTCAGTCAGAGAGTTGTAAATCTGTGGAATCCTCTGCCTCAGAAGGTAGTGGAGGCCAATTCTCTGAATGCATTCAAGAGAGAGCTAGATAGAGCTCTTAAGGATAGCGGAGTCAGGGGGTATGGGGAGAAGGCAGGAACGGGGTACTGATTGAGAATGATCAGCCATGATCACATTGAATGGCGGTGCTGGCTCGAAGGGCCGAATGGCCTCCTCCTGCACCTATTGTCTATTGTCCATTGTTTACCTAGATTTTCAGAAAGCATTTGATAAGGTGTCACAAGTGAGGCTGCTAAGGAAAATGAGAGCCCATGCTATAAAAGGGCAGATGCTAGCGTGGATAGCAGGTTGGCTGGATGGCAGAAGGCAAAGAGTGCCAATAAAGGGGGCTTTTTCTGGTTGACTGCTCGTGAGTAGCAGAGTTCCGCAGGGGTCGGTGCTGGGGGCGCTACTCTTCACGTTATATATTAATTATTTGGACGAGGGGATTGAAGGGTTTGTGGCCAAGTTTGCAGATGATACGAAAGTAGGTGGAAGGGCAGGTAGTGTAGAGAAAGCAGGAACTCTGCAGAAGGACTTGGACAGGTTGAGAGAGTAGCCAGTGAAGTGGCAGATGGAATATAGTGTAGCAAAGTGTGGAGTCATGCATTTTGGCAGTAGGGAAAAAAGGCATGGACTACTTTCTAAACGGGGAGAGAATCCAAAAATCGGAGGTGCAAAGGGACTTGGAAGTGCTGTTGCAGAATTCCCAAAAGGTGAATCTGCAAGTCGAATCAGTAGTAAAGAAGGCAAACGCAATGCGGGCATTTATTTCAAGAATACAAACACAGGGATGTAATGCTGAGGACCCATAGGGAGCTGGTCAGGCACTTGGAGTATTGTGAGCAATTTTGGACACCATATCTGAGGAAGGATACTGGGTATGTAAGCCTGTGAGATGTAGACATTGATTCATTTATTCTTCCAATTACACTGCAGGACCTCTGTGGAATTCTTTGCCACAGAAGGCTGTGGAGGCCAACTCAATTGATATTTTTAAGGCAGAGACAGATAGATTCTTGATTAGTACGGGTGTCAGGCGGTTATGGCAGGAGAATGGGGTTAGGAGAGAGAGATAGATCAGCCATGATTGAATGGCGGAGTAGACTTCATGGGCCGAATGGCCTAATTCTGCTCCGATCACTTATGACTTTGCAGAGACAACTTTGGCGTTATATTTCGAGTGCCTTGAGATACCTGATTTTGGTAGTCCGGGTTACAGAATCACAAAGGAAGGCAGACCTCACTGGTGTCAGGTAGATCATGAGTCTTCTGCAGGGTCTGAAGATTTGATTGCCAAGTATACTTTTCTTCATTTAACCAAAGGTTGTGGTGGCACATCAAAAACGGACTAAGTTCCATCATCAATGTTGGCCGTCAGCAAGTGTTGGCTCTTAAGATATGTGAAGTAGCCCATGTTTTCAGAATTCAAAAAGGAGTAAAAATGGTCTGGTAGGCCATGCGCAATTGTTCGGTGAAATAGGTTATTGTAGATAATTGCCGATTCTTTGCCAGTATTTCTCCCACCGACTTGTTGATAATTCCTTCATTCCAGATAATCAGGGTCATTCATAAGTGATAGGAGCAGAATTAGGCCATTCGGCCCATCAAGTCTACTCTGCCATTCAATCATGGGTGATCTATCTTTCCCTCTCAACCCCATTCTCCTGCCTTCTCCCCACCTGTACCAATCTCTACCTTAAAAAGGCTTCCACAGCCTTCACAGCCTTCTATGGCAAGGAATTCTACAGATTCACCACCCTCTGACTAAAGAAATTCCTCCTCATCTCCTTCCTAAAGGAATGTCGTTTAATTCTACCTCTGGTCCCAGACTCTCCCACTAGTGGAAACATCCTTTCCACAAGGGAGGAGCCAGCGCTGCCCTCGAAACTGCGGCTTGCCTGCAGTCCGTTGTCTTTTGTCTTTTTTTGTTGATTTGTCTTAATTGTAGTTTAAATATGATGTAGTGTTGTGGTTGTGTATTATGTGGGGGGGGGGGGGGGGTGGAACTGTAAAAGTGTCTCTCCCGAACGGAGACGCGACCTTTGTTTTCTGTGTCGTGTCTCCGTTCCCGCTGCGGCCTACCATCGGCCATGCACCTGGAGCTGGCGGCCTCCGGCTGGGACCACCTGGGCTCTGGTTCGCAGAGCCCGTGGCCCGGACTCACCACCTGCGGCGCTGGCTGCCTTCGGAGGCTGCGGGAGCGGCTGCGACTTGTCTCCGGAGGCTTCGGCGCGGGCCGCCTGGACGTCGGAAGCCCACAGGCCCCTGGGTGGGGGCCGACATCGGGAGCTCCGGCAGCGGCAGCGTCTTCGCCCGCCCCGAATCGCGGGGCTTGGGTCGGCCCGCCGCGGACCTTTCACCGTCCGGTGCGGCGCTTCTATGTCAATTTAATAGACATTCTGGCCTTCCATCACAGTGAGGACGTGACTGGAGGAGACTCACTGTGATGGATGTTTCTTTTGTTTGGTTTATGGTTGTATGTGTTATTGTATTTTTATTGCTTATTCTTATTGTTGAACTGCGGGTAATTTTTCATTTCACTACACATTTATGTGTATGTGACAAATAAATTGACTATTGACACATTCACTCTATCCAGGCCTTTCACTGTTCGGTAAGTTTCAATGAGATCCCCCCTCATCCTACTAAACTCCAACTCGTACAGGCCCAGTACCGTCAATCGCTCAGTATATGTTAACCCACTCATTCCTGGGGTCATTCTCCTAAACCTCCGCTGAACCCTCTCCAACGCCAGCCCATCCTTCATTTCACAGTGATCTATTTCAGTTTTGTTTTGTTGCAAGTCTATTCATTATATATGTACTCCACTATCTTTGATGCAAACATTTAATCCTTCCAATAAACGCCTCGCCATGAAATTTATGATTAGTTGTGGCCTTGAAAGTAAAATTTGATCGGTGTAACAACGTCTGCAAATCTTTATGATCTAATTTAAGTAAGACACTCTGCACTCTCATTCAGAGCACTCCAACGGTGAATCGCTGTTTTACATCATCAGCCCAAGAGACATTGTAGTGGCCAAGGAGCGGGACCAAGATGACCACATTGAATGGTTGCTGGAGAAAAAGAAATATGAAGTAAGTTTCTCGTTCTGTCAGCCTTTTCCTCTGAATGTGATTAATAACATCAACATTTTTAATGCAACATTCCCCAAAAAAACATTTTACATTTGGTTTTTTTTCGCCTTTAGGAAGCTATGATGGCAGCTGAAATCAGCCAGAAGAATATAAAAAGACATAACATACTGGTATGTTAAGCATATGGAATATGCATTAATGTGGTGCTGGAGTCGAGGTTGTCCGCAAGAACATTCAAGCCGTTCAGAAAGGCATCCAACCTTTCAGAAATTACGCAATGACTTGTTAAGCTTGAGTTGAATGGTGAAGCAGGCGTGATGAAAGCTAATGGCATGTTGACCTTTATGACAAGAGGAGTTGAGTACAGGAGCAAAGAGGTCCTTCTGCAGTTGTACAAGACCCTAGTGAGACTGCACCTGGAGTACTGTGTGCAGTTTTGGTCTCCAAATTTGAGGAAAGACATTCTTGCTATTGAGGGAGTGTAGCGTAGGTTCACTAGGTTAATTCCCGGAATGGTGGGACTGTCGTATGTTGAAAGACTGGAGCGACTAGGCTTGTATACACTGGAATTTAGAAGGATGAGAGGGGATCGTATTGAAACATATAAGATTATTAAGGGATTGGACACGTTAGAGGCAGGAAACATGTTCCCAATGTTGGGGGAGTCCAGAACCAGGGGCCACAGTTTAAGAATAGGCCATTTAGAATGGAGGCGAGGAAAAACCTTTTTCAGTCAGAGAGTTGTAAATCTGTGGAATTCTCTGCCTCACAAAGCAGTGGAGGCCAATTCTCTGGATGCTTTCAAGAGAGAGTTGGATAGAGCTCTTAATGATACCAGAGTCAGGGGGTATGGGGAGAGGGCAGGAACGGGGTACTGATTGAGAATGATCTGCCATGATCACATTGAATGGCGGTGCTGGCTCGAAGGGCCAAATGGCCTCCTCCTGCACCTATTGTCTATTGGCCTCGAAGACAAACTCCTTTCTCTGGGTGAATGAGAGGGGAGCAGGCAGCATGAATGATCAGCTTTTAATTAGTTTACTTAGTGTAAAGACATCCATTGATATTGTGCAATTTAACAATATAGTACAGTGGTGGTTATGTTACCGGATCAGTAATCCAGCACGCCGAACAAACAACCCAGAGACCCTGGTTCAAATCCGACCATTGCAGCAATGGATGCTTAGCAGTAGAGTTGCTGCCTTACAGCGCCAGAGACTCGGGTTCGATCGTGACTATGGGTGCTTGTATGTACGGAGTTTGTGCATTCATTGTCCCTAGTGTGTGTAGGAAACATAGAAACATAGAAAATAGGTGCAGGAGGAGGCCATTTGGCCCTTCGAGCCAGCACCGCCATTCATTGTGATCATGGCTGATCATCCACAATCAGTAACCTGTGCCTGCCTTCTCCCCATATTCCTTGATTCCACTAGCCCCTAGAGCTCTATCTAACTCTCTTTTAAATTCATCCAGTGAATTGGCCTCCACTGCCTTCTGTGGCAGAGAATTCCACAAATTCACAACTCTCTGGGTGAAAAAGTTTCATTTCACCTCAGTTTTAAATGGCCTCCCCTTTATTCTTAGACTGTGGCCCCTGGTTCTGGACTTACCCAACATTGGGAACATTTTTCCTGCATCTAGCTTGTCCGGTCCTTTCATAATTTTATACATCTCTGTAAGATCCCCTCTCATCCTTCTAAACTCCAGTGAATACAAGCCCAGCCTTTCCAATCTTTCCTCATATGACAGTCCCGCCATCCCGGGGATTAACCTCGTGAACCTATGTGGCACTGCCTCAATAGCAAGGACGTCCTTCCTCAAATTAGGAGACCAAAACTGCACACAGTACTCCAGATGTGATCTCACCAGGGCCCTGTACAACTGCAGAAGGACCTCTTTACTCCTATACTCAAATCCTCTCGTTATGAAGGCCAACGTGCCATTAGCTTTCTTCACTGACTGCCAATATGCCATTAGCTTTCCTCACTGCCTGAAGGGTAGTGTAAATAGGGTAGTGTTAATGTGGAGGACCGCTGGTCGGTGCGGACTCGGTGGGCCGAAGCTTTATCGCTAACCTAAACTAATTCGCATATTTACAAATAATCTTTGCATAACGTTCCAATACAATGCCTTTGTCCATTTTACCTAATTGTTTTCAATTTACAACGTTTTATTTTGCTATAATGAAGAGGGCACCAGTCTCGTGCTTAGGAATGTTCAGTGTTAAAATGCCCAAAGAACATCTCAGCCACCTTTTTTGATTTACAGAACGTCGTCCAGATATGCCTTTCATAAATCAAGTACTATATTTAACATCTTGCCACTACCAGTAACACAATCAGCTGCCATTCAAGAGCTCCAACAGTTCTATTTTTTTTGCATATCTTTCATTCATTTGTTCTGACATTTTTTGCCAAGCATTCATTCAATTATAGACAATAGACTAGACAATAGGTGCAGGTGGAGGCCATTCTGCCCTTCGAGCCAGCACCTCCATTCAATGTGATAATGGCTGATCATTCTCAATCAGTACCCCGTTCCTGCCATCTCCCCATACCCCCTGACTCTGCTATCCTTAAGAGCTCTATCTAGCTCTCTCTTGAATGCATTCAGAGAATCGGCCTCCACTGCCTTCTGAGGCAGAGAATTCCACAGATTCACAACTCTCTGACTGAAAAATTGTTCTCTATCTCTCTACATCACCGTCTATATCTCTCGTTCCCTTTCCCTTAGCTCTCAGTCTGAAGAAGGGTCTCAACCCAAAACGTTACCAACAGTATTCCTTTTCTCCAGAGATGCTGTCTGACCCGCTGAGTTGCTCCAACCTTTTTGTGTCTGACTTCAGCTAAAAAATTTGAATGATTTCTGAAAGTCAGTAGTGCATACCAAGTGACACCTATGAGTGCCTTATCAATGAACAATAACGAAGAATGGATTGGATGGAAATTATCAATACACAATTAACTGTTTGGTGGCATTTAATTTTGCAGGATATTGGCAGGGCCTATATAAACTACCTGGTGGACAAAGGAGATTACCATGGAGCTGCAAGGTATTGTTCGTTCATGAATTTTAACCTTTATCTTAAAGAGAACTTGTCAAGATTTAATTGTGAAATTTGTATTAAATAATTTGCATTAATTATGCCTTGTAGAAAATGTCAGAAGATTCTTGGCAAAAACATGGACCTCTGGGAAAATGAAGTGTATCGATTTAAAAAAATAGGCCAGCTCAAAGTAAGTTTGCCATGAATTGGCACAGTGATTTCAAATGGTACAAATATCTCTTACATCTTTAACTTGGTGCTAGCGTCAAGGGGAATGGCATGGGCAGTGGAATGGAGAACAACTTCTAGCTACGCAAAAAAAGATAAACTACGGGAGGAACTCAGCAGACCAGGCAGCATCTACGGAGGCAACGGACTGGTGACATTTCCGGTTGTGGACGTGCAGCGTAGGTTCACGAGGTTAATTCCCGGAATGGCGGGACTGTCTCATGTTGAAAGACTGGAGCGACTAGGCTTGTATACACTGGAATTTAGAAGGATGAGAGGGGTTCTTATCGAAACATATAAGATTATTAAGGGGTTGGACACGTTAGAGGCAGGAAACATTTTCCCGATGTTGGGGGAGTCCTGAACCAGGGGCCACAGTTTAAGAATAACAGGTAGGCCATTTAGAACTGAGATGAGGAAAAACGTTTTCAGTCAGAGAGTTGTGAATCTGTGGAATTCTCTGCCTCAGAAGGCAGTGGAGGCCAATTCTCTGAATGCATTCAAGAGAGAGCTAGATAGAGCTCTTAAGGATAGCGGAGTCAGGGGGTATGGGGAGAAGGCAGGAACGGGGTACTGATTGAGAATGATCAGCCATGATCACATTGAATGGTGGTGCTGGCTCGAAGGGCCGAATGGCCTACTCCTGCACCTATTGTCTATTGGACCCTTCTGCACACTTATAGACAATAGACAATAGGTGCAGGAGTAGGCCTATCGGCCCTTCGAGCCAGCACCGCCATTCAATGTGATCATGGCTGATCATTCTCAATCAGTACCCAGTTCCTGCCTTCTCCCCATACCCCCTCACTCCGCTATCCTTAAGAGCTCTATCCAGCTCTCTCTTGAAAGCATCCAACGAACTGGCCTCCACTGCCTTCTGAGGCAGAGAATTCCACACCTTCACCACTCTCTGACTGAAAAAGTTCTTCCTCATCTCCGTTCTAAATGGCCTACCCCTTATTCTTAAACTGTGGCCCCTTGTTCTGGACTCCCCCAACATTGGGAACATGTTTCCTGCCTCTAATGTGTCCAATCCCCTAATTATCTTATATGTTTCAATAAGATCCCCCTCATCCTTCTAAATTCCAGTGTATACAAGCCTAATTGCTCCAGCCTTTCAACATACGACAGTCCCGCCATTCCGAGAATTAACCTAGTGAACCTACGCTGCACGTCCTCTGTCCATTCCCCTCCATTGATGCTGCCTGACCCACTGAGTTCCTCCAGCAGTTTGTATCCGGCTCAAGGTCCCAGCTTCTGCATTTCTTGCATCTACACTTAGCTGCTATTATGCTTGTGTTTGGCTCCTGTAATTTGTGCCTTTGGAAATTGCTAAATACGCTGGGGGATTGAAACAGGGGATTTGACAATAAAATGGTGTAAAGCGAGTAAAATGCTGGTGGCCAGGGGAATACATTTTAATAAGCAGGCTTGACTGGCTTAGATTTTCCACAAACTTGATAACAAGCAGTGCAATCCCAACTGATGAATGGTGACCATCTTCAATAAGGTAATTAACTAGAACCTTTGGCCAGGATTAATTAAATTCAGCAGCATCATTGTATTAAGGAGAAGCAGGTAATTATCGTCCTACAAAATCAGTGTGCAAGAGAAGGCTACTTTAGAAATGTAGTACTACTGAATTGTCCGACTGCAACTGGGCTGCTCATACAAATATCCTTTATCTCTCTGCTATTTTAACAATATTACTGGTGCTGTGTCATTGTGCCAATAAACACACATTGCAAAGTGTCTGTGTTGCCATCACTGACATTAACATTTCTCATTTGTTGTGGTAGAAACATAGAAAATAGGTGCAGGAGGAGGCCATTTGGCCATTCAATGTCATCATGGCTGATCATCCACAATCAGTAACTCATGCCTGCCTTCTCCCCATATCCCTTGATTCCACTGGCTCCTAGAACTCTATCTAACTCTCTTTTAAATTCATCCAGTGAATTTGCCTCCACTGCCCTCTGTGGCAGAGAATTCCACAAATTCACAACTCCCTGGGTGAAAAAAAATCTGTGCAGGTCACAGGGAGAAGGTACAAACTCCGTGCAGACACCACCCGCAGTCAGGATGGAAGCCGGTTCTCTGGCGCTGTGAGGCAGCAACTCTACCGCTGTGCTGCCCTGCGGTGATTTACAGCACACCCTGTTCCTTTCCTTTTACCGAACACTTGTTTCGTGATAGGATATTTCACCAACGCCCATTGGATGGTCAAAGAAGTCCATACTTTGAAGTAAAGAGGAATAAGCGTTGGCTTTCAAAAAGCATTTTAAGGTTTCAAATACCTTTTTGATAGCATTACCTCCCTTTGACTGTAAAACCTAACCCATTACATGGCCTGCTGGAAGAGATGAGAGTTCTTTCTGCTCCTAACAGAGATCTAAATTTTCCTCACGCTGCCTCGGCAAGGCCACCAGCATAATCAAGGACGAGTCGCACCCTGGCCACTCCCTCTTCTCCCCTCTCCCATCGGGCAAAAGGCACAGAAGTGTGAAAACGCACACCTCCAGATTCAGGGATAGTTACTTCCCAGCTGTTATCAGGCAACTGAACCATCCTACCACAACCAGAGAGCTGTCCTGGACTATTATCTACCTCCTTGATGACCCTTGGAGCACGGTGGTGCAGCGGTAGAGTTGCTGCCTTTCAGCGAATGCAGCGCCGGAGACTCAGGTTCGATCCTGACTACGGGCGCCGTCTGTACGGAGTTTGTACGTTCTCCCCGTGACCTGCGTGGGTTTTCTCCGAGATCTTCGGTTTCCTCCCACACTCCAAAGACGTACAGGTATGTAGGTTAATTGACTGGGTAAATGTAAAAATTGTCCCTAGTGTGTGTAGGATAGTGTTAATGTGCAGGGATCGCTGGGCGGCGCGGACTCGGTGGGTCGAATGGCCTGTTTCCGCGCTGTATCTCTATATCTAAATCTAAAATCTAAACCTTGATCGGACCTTGCCGGCTTTACCTTCCACTGAACTGGATTCCCTTATCATGTTACCGTATCCTGACTACGGGTGCTGCACTGTAAGGAGTTTGTACGTTCTCCCCGTGACCTGCGTGGGTTTTCTCCGAGATCTTCGGTTTCCTCCCACACTCCAAAGACGTACAGGTATGTAGGTAAATTGGCTGGGTAAATGTAAAAATTGTCCCCAGTGTGTAGGATAGTGTTAATAGTGTTAGTGTGCGGGGATCGCTGGGCAGCGCGTACTTGGTGGGCCGAAAAGGCCTGTTTCCGTGCTGTATATATATGATATGATGATGATACACTGTAAATGGCTCGATTGTAATCATTGTCTTTCCACTGATTGGATAGCATGCAACAAAAGCTTTTCACTGTACCTTGGTACACGTGACAATAAACAAAACTGTAACTGATACATGCCCTAAAGTGAAAGCAGCAGCTGGTGTTTTAATCACAATCTTGAGACTGTCATATTCACAGCCAAAATAACCACAAACTAAGCTAAGACAAGACATAAGCAAATAATTTCAGGGGTCACAGTTGCATCTGGCAATAGCCCGAGGGGGGGGGCTTCATTTCTTCTGTGGGTGAGCTGGCATCCAAACCAATTTCCCAATAGAGTACTTGATTGTTATAACAATTGGAAACTGGAACATTTCATAAACATCCTGTTGCAGCATTTTCTCCGAGGATGGGTATGAAGCTCCATGCAATGCTTCAAAAGGCATCTGCCTGAGAGGTTTCAAGAATGTTAGTGACAGTAACGGCAGATATTAATTTCCCATTTAATATCCATTTCCTTCCACAGATTGTTCTGACTGAGTTCCTCCAGCAGTTTGTTTGTTTGTTTGTTTTTTTGCTCAAGATTACAGCATCCACAGGGTACTGTGTCTCCAGAAGATATTAAATGTTACTGTAGGCAAAAAATGCTGAAGTAACTCAGCGGGTCAGGCGGCATCTCTGGAGAGAAGGAATGGGTGACGTTTCTAGGTGTTAACCAACTGAACTTTGTTAAAGGTTGTTTTATTTTATATTCAGAAAACAGAAGCAAAATGGCAGCTGGCGTTCAAAGTTACAAGTCAAGTCAAGTCAAGTTTATTTGTCACATACACATACACGATGTGCAGTGAAATGAAAGTGGATTGTGCACAAAAAGAATTACAGTTACAGCATATAAATAAAGTTAATAAGTTACTATAGTGTAGACAAAAATTTAGTCTCTGGAGTTATAAAAGTTGAGTTGCACAAAGTTTATTTTGATAAAATATTTATTAAGATGAAGGAAGTACATTTGGCTCAGACAGACTTTCTATTGTAAAAGAACTTCAATACAAACCAAAAAACTGACAAAAATAAATAATTTGAGAAACCTGGAGAGGTTGGTGTGGATATATGTGGAACATTTTTTATATTTAAATGCACTTTATCTTCAATCTGATACTGTGTGAGGTTTGAGAGAGACTGACACAGCTAAACAAATTATCACTGTAGAAAATAACATTGATGGCAGCTATGATACACATTTAAAAATATGATAGTAATGGATAACATGTAGTTGGCATGTACTTTATTTAACTATTAGAACTGAAAAAGGGTCTCGATCCAAAACATTACCCATTCCTTCTCTCCAGAGATGCTCCCTGACCCGCTGAGTTACTCCAGCAATTTTTGTCTACCTTCGATTTATACCTATTTTTTCCTTAAATGTCACTGTTGTCAATATTCTCGTGTAATACTATATGTACTTATACCAAGTTATTTGTTCCTTTTAGGCAATTAGTAGATACTTGCCCAGAGGTGACCTGCGCCTGAGGCCTGCGATATACGAAATGATTCTGTACGAGTTCTTGGAGAGTGATTACGAGGTATGGTCATTTATGGATTGGCACAGGGCAATGGGAACGTGATGAGTGATGCTGGCCCAAAGATGTCAACTGTGACTGGGTGTTTTGATGGGTCACTGTTTGCACATTATCTTCTCACTGAGTCATTTACCATTTCTTTCTGGGATTCAACCACCCCGAGCCCGTGGTGATAACATCTGTGGACAACAATCAGTACCCCGTTCCTGCCTTCTCCCCATACCTCCTGACTCCGCTATCCTTAAGAGCTCTATCTAGCTCCCTCTTGAATGCATTCAGAGAATTGGCCTCCACTGCCTTCTGAGGCAGAGAATTCCACAGATTCACAACTCTCTGACTGAAAAAGCTTTTCCTCATCTCTGTTCTAAATGGCCTACCCCTTATTCTTAAACTGTGGCCCCTGGTTCTGGACTACCCCCAACATTGGGAACATGTTTCCTGTCTCTAACGTGTCCAACCCCTTAATAATCTTATACGTTTCGATAAGATCCCCTCTCATCCTTCTAAATTCCAGTGTATACAAGCCTAGCCGCTCCAGTCTTTCAACATACGACAGTCCCGCCATTCCGGGAATTAACCTAGTAAACCTACGCTGCACGCCCTCAATAGCAAGAATATCCTTCCTTGATAAGCCTGGGCTTTTAACCTAGGCATTTTGCTCTTCTTCTTCAGGGGTTCGCAGCCTTAATAAGAGAGTGGCCAGGTGACATATACAATAATATGGCCGTGGTCCGCTCCGTCTTGGATCATTTGGATGAGGCTCCAAATAATCGAACTCTGCTGACAACTCTAGCGGAATTGTGAGTATCTGGTTACACATGTCCATTTGTAACAATGCTGTTTTGGATCAAAGATCTCAGAGATTTTTTTTGCTAAAGCTACCAATTAGTAGATAGAAGAATGTAATGAAGAAAGTGACTAAGACATCTTGTTGTTGAATCTGAATATACAAATTATTTTAAAAGTGCATTTCGCAATTGCTTAAATGGGAGTCATTTTATAATGCCATTGGGGAGAGTACCACTAGATTAGGTGAACATGTCTAAGTGGCTCAAATAACCTACTGAGAATGCGAACATAATGAATGAGAAAGGTAATTCTGCACATTTGAATTCACTCATTGATAATGTCTCTGGACCAGCGTTTCTCAACCTTTTTACCCTTGTGGAACCCTTGAAATGATTTTCGTGACTCAGGGAACCCCTACATAAAAATTATTATATATCTTTATTAATCTCTTTCATAAACTTAAAGTTCATAAGGCAAACAACACACATAAACTTTTCATAAACTAACAAAAACATACATAAACACAAACTTTTAAATGATACTAGACAATAGACAATAGGTGCAGGATTAGGCCATTCGGCCCTTGGAGCCAGCACCACCATTCAATGTGATCATGGCTGATCATTCTCAATCAGTACCCCTGAACAGTAGACCAAGTGGACCGTTGGGCCCAAACTTCTCCTGTATTGGTGCAGCACCCTATCCTCCCCCCCCACCTCCCCTCTCCCTTCCCCCCCTTCTCTCCCATCCCCACCCCTCGCCCCTTCTCCTCCCCCCCCCACTCCATTCCTCTCAACCCCCCTCATCCTCCCTCCTCCTCCCTCCCTCCCTCCCCCCCTCCCTCCCTAGGAGATAGATTTAAACTTTAAAATATAACACTGATTTCAATGAAACCTCTTCCATTAGCACCAAAGGGACGACGGTGAGTAAGGTGGGCCTAAAATTGTCGTGCTATTGTGCACCATTTTGGCTGTAGTTCAGGAACAAACAAACAAACAAACAAACGAGAGTTTTAGTATATAGATAACAGGTTGAAGACTTTATTATAATACCCAAGAATTTTCCAAGAATATGCCGTACGTGTATAATAAAATTACAAATATGAAATTACTGTGTGGTACCTCAGCTGCACGGAGGCAGAAAGGAAAGCTCTTCAGCGGGTAGTCCATAGAGCTCAGAGGGCCATCAGAACACAGCTACCAGACTTGGAGGGCATCTACAACACACGATGCCTCAGAAAAGCCACCAGCATCCACAAAGACTCTTCACACCCCTGCAACAGTCTGTTCGAACTCCTTCCATCGGGCAGACGATACAAGGCCTTCTATGCCCGCACCTCCAGACTCAGGAACAGCTTCATCCCCAGGGCCATAGCTGCTATGAACCGGTCCTGCTGAGCCGGATGGCCACAACGCATAGATCAACTTGCACTTTACCCTGTCCAAAACTGTTACAACTGTTTCATTTTCGTTGGGTTGCTGCTGTCTAAATTACCTAAATTATTGCATCGTATGGGAGGCGCATTCCCAATCTCGTTGTACCCCTGGGTACAATGACAATAAAGATATATTGTATTGTATTGTATTGTATTGTATTAACACAAAAATGACTCCAAAATGCATTTACATATGAGTAGCCTATTTATCACTATTTCTCTCGGAACCCCTAGAGACCTCTCGCGGAACCCTAGCGTTCCGGGGAACCGCGGTTAAGAAAAGCTGCTCTAGAGCCATCTCCCCTCTGTTCTGTCTGATTATTTGCTATTCTGTGAACGCAGCTGCCGTGCCCAGGTGCACCCTGTAGAGGTTGGTTGTAGAGGGTTTGTAGCCATGTCAACAACCAGGCTCCTGAAGGGAGTGGGAGTCCGAGGACAGGGACTTCCGGCAAGCCGTCAGGTCGCTGTCAGAGGCTGCCGAGCGAAACAGCAACTGGCTGTGGCTGAAGAGGAAAGACTCCAATTAGGGCTGCAAAATGACCAGCAACAGGGGTAAAAACAGAGGGGAGCGCACCTGGGACGCCAGGTATCGCTGTTGAGCCCTCTGGAGGTGTCGTGGGGTAGGGATTGTAATACCAAGTCCTATAAGCTCAACTGAGTACTACTTTGTACTTGGCTATGTTAATTCTTATCCTTTCTTGTTCTGTACATATATATATATTCTGCAGGAGAACGTGGTGTAGTTTCATCTACTGTGCATTTGTCTACTTGTGTTTACTAGGTTAATTCCCGGAATGGCGGGACTATCATATGTTGAAAGACTGGAGCGACTACGCTTGTATACACTGGAATTTAGAAGGATGAGAGGAGATCTTATCGAAACGTATAAGATTATTAAGGGGTTGGACACGTTAGAGGCAGGAAACATGTTCCCAATGTTGGGGGAGTCCAGAACAAGGGGCCACAGATTAAGAATAAGGGGTATGCCATTTAGAACTGAGATGAGGAAAAACCTTTTCAGTCAGAGAGTTGTGTATCTGTGGAATTCTCTGCCTCAGAAGGCAGTGGAGGCCAATTCTCTGAATGCATTCAAGAGAGAGCTGGATAGAGCTCTTAAGGACAGCGGAGTCAGTGGGTGTGGGGAGAAGGCAGGAACGGGGTACTGATTGAGAATGATCAGCCATGATCACATTGAATGGCGGTGCTGGCTCGAAGGGCCGAATGGCCTCCTTCTGCACCTATTGTCTATTGTGTTCCTTTGCAATGATTGGTTTTGCGTAAAAGATTCATTATCTCCCTGCAATGTGATCGGGGCAAATGCAACGAAACAGCAACATGGAAGTGTGATGCGAAACTACTTACAATATTAGATATGTTGCATTAGATTTCTTCAAATTTGAAAGAGCAGGTTACACCTGGTAATGGAGTTAACAATTATTTTTTGTTGTTCTCAGGTACACCTATGACCAGCGTTATGATAAAGCCCTAGAAATTTACTTAAAGCTGCGACATAAAGATGTCTTCCAGCTCATACACAAGCACAATCTCTTTAGTTCCATAAAGGAAAAAATAGTTCTCCTCATGGAATTTGATCGAGAGGTATGTAAGTTTAATGTATACCATGCATTGGGGGGGGGACGACGACAAAGGACAATGGGGGATCTTTTGGGGGGAGGGGGGGGGACAAAATGCGGAGACGGCGTGCTTTGTAACTGTCAGCGCCTGAATGGTGGCCAAGTAGGAAAAGGGGAGATGCAACGTGACCTGGGTGTCATGGTGCACCAGTCATTGAAAGCAAGCGTGCAGGTGCAGCAGGCAGTGAAGAAAGCGAATGGTATGTTAGCATTCATAGCAAGAGGATTTGAGTATAGGAGCAGGGAGGTTCTGCTGCAGTTGTACAGGGCCCTGGTGAGACCACACCTGGAGTATTGTGTACAGTTTTGGTCTCCTAATCTGAGGAAAGACATTCTAGCCTTAGAGGGAGTACAGAGAAGGTTCACCAGATTGATCCCTGGGATGGCAGGACTTTCATATGAAGAAAGACTGAATAGACTAGGCTTATACTCGCTGGAATTTAGAAGACTGAGGGGGGATCTTATAGAAACATATAAAATTCTTAAGGGGTTGGAGAGGCTAGATGCGGGAAGATTGTTCCCGATGTTGGGGAAGTCCAGAACCAGGGGTCACAGCTTAAGGATAAGGGGGAAGTCTTTTAGGACCGAGATGAGGAAACATTTCTTCACACAGAGTGGTGAGTCTGTGGAATTCTCTGCCACAGAAGGTAGTTGAGGCCAGTTCAGTGGCTATATTTAAGAGGGAGTTAGATGTGGCCCTTGTGGCTAAAGGGATCAGGGGGTATGGAGAGAAGGCAGGTACAGGTTACTGAGCTGGATGATCAGCCATGATCATATTGAATGGCAGTGCAGGCTCGAAGGGCCGAATGGCCTACTCCTGCACCTATTTTCTATGTTTCTATGTAGGTGGCTGCTATTTATATACATTGTGTACGCAAGCAAAGAATCTCACTGTGCCCAGTCACGTGACAATAAAGTATTCCTATTTCTGCTCTCTGTTATTGCTTTTCACTTGATCAGATAACCTTTTAAAAATCAAGTCTGATGATCTCTCGTTGACATAGAATTTCATGGCGTTCTTCTATAGAATCGTGTATTGAGTGGGTTAGTGAGGCTCAGGGAAGATTGAAGAGGCAATATTGAGGTTGACTGATGCGGGGTAAATTAGCTAAATTCTGAGGAGACCCTTGAAGGTGAGAGCTCCAGCAAGCAGGGCAGTGTTCTGGGATACGATGGCCGAAGGCTTGTACTGATGGTAGGATGGTGAGGAACAGAATTGTACAAGGTCTGATTGGAAGAGTTTAGGGTGTGATGAAAGGGACTTTGTTCAGTAAGGTTAGAATCCGGGGGATTCTATGTACGACCTGATGGAATGTGTAGCTTTGCACTCACGGTCTCTTATCATGGGATGAGAGTAATTCCAACCTTTCCAGAATGTACATCATGAGTGGGGGGAGGGGGGGGGGGTGAGGGGCAGTTACATTGCACTGATTTTCCTCACTTTCCAAACTGTTTGACAGTTCATTCTTCGGCTTGTCTTTCATCCAGCTGTTCGTATCAGTGACCTCAGTCTTTTAGCACATCTGTCTTTCACAGTGGTTCACGGTGAGAGGGTAATCTGCATCTCGAACAGTAATTATTCATCTGTTCCTCGCAGTAAGAATGGAGGTAGTTAATGCTTAAAAAAGTCAACAGATACCAATCTACATGATTTTGTACTTGTGGTTGTGAAGTACCAGTGGATTAATGGATCAGGTAGAAATTATCTTCAGAGGTCTATTCGGTTACTTGGTAGAATTGCATACAAAGCCCTAAACGGGCTTGCCCCCCCTATATCAAAAATCTTCTAACCCTCCACTCAAACTCCAGGTCCCTCAGGTCGGCCGACTTCGAGCTACTGACTATCCTGCAATCTAGGCCTAAGAGCATCATCTCCAACAATCACATCTATTCTAATTTCTTGCCATGCCTTCAGTGGTTGCAGATTGACCCTCCTCTACAAAGCCATCTTTAAATCCATTCTTTGAGATTTTGCTAACTTTACACCTTTCATGCATCTCCATTCATTCCTCTGTCCCACTTAGGAAAAACGTTGGGGTATTTTCCAAGTTCATAGTGCCAGATTAATAAATTGTGCATTGTCTCTATTAAGACTCACTATAAGAATATGATCGTTCACTTCTGGTTTCAGTTTCTGATATTTGTTAGATAGCTTTTCCTAAGATTTATCTATTATTTGAACCATTGTATTCTCTGCTCCCTCCATAGCAAGCAGTCAACATGCTTCTGGACAATGAAGACAAAATTTCAGTAAGTTGTGAATTCTATTTACAATTCGTTCTCGCGTTGAAAACGCCTTCAAGACAAAACCAAAGAGGAAAGCTTGCATTCATTCAAAATCTTCCATGATAACAGCCATCAGCATCGAGGCCATTCTGTTATAACACGTGTTTCCGCCACACAAATTGGATATAATGAGAGCGTGAATTAAGGAACACTCTTTGCACGGACCCAGTGGGCCAAAGGGCCTGTTTCCGCGCTGTATCTCTAAAAAAAAAACCTTTGAAATTGATGAGCAGTCATTTCCAATGACACTGTATCACAAAATGCTGGAGTAACTCAGCAGGTCAGGCAGCATCTAGGAGAGAGAGAATGGGTGACGTTTCGGGTCGAGACCCTTCTTCAGACTGATGTACACACCTTTCCAAACTACACATGTCTATTAAACAATGTACCACCAATTACTCTATTAAACAATGTAACATACAGCCCACGGTAACTTAAATAAGCATGTTCCTATTGAAAATATCTTTATTTTTGAAAACCCTGCAGGAGGAAATAACTTTATTATTGGTCCCTAGTCCCTAACCCCCTTCCCCTGTTGACACCTTTGTTATTATAATGCAATTTTCTATGCCACGAGTTTTCTTAGAAATGCAACTCTCGGGTTATACCAGAACTACCTGTACTTATGAAATGAAATTACTTGTAAATATAGAAATTGTGGAAATGCTTGAGAGCAGTGTACTCTCGCAAAAAAAAAAAGGATAATCAAGTAACACTGTTGCTCTTCTGATTAATAACTGATATATATCTATTTAAGATTGACAAAGTTGTGGAGGAGCTGAAGGACCAACCTGAGCTGCAGCATGTGGTAAGTCTGCTTTCTCAGTATTACCACAAACACCTAATGCTCGCTATTAAGGCTCGCTATTTATATGATATATATGATATTGGAAGATGCAAAAATGTGGTTGAGGCTTTGCATTTGTCAGGTTTCTTTGCGCTTGTCCAAAGTGACATTTTGCGAGGCAGTGAAATGCCGGTAGTGAGGCAGAGCGGCTCGGACAGCTGCTTTTAAATATTTTATTCACATTCATCTGCCCCTTGCCTGAGGTTACTACACCATTTAAACAGAGATAACCGAGATCCATATACTTCATTATTTAAGATAATGCATGATCTGCTTTAAAAGTGACAAGGAAATCCAGCATTCATTATATTATTATTATTATTAGTGTTATGTTATTATTATTATTATTATTATTATTATTATTGCAATGATACAATAATATTATTATTTGGAATAATATAATAATATTATGAATATAGAATAATTCAGAACCAAGAAATACGGAATAATCTGTTAGCATGCAATTTTGAAATAAAGACACTAAAACAATTTGGATTTAATTCAAAAAGGAGAGCGATCATACCCAAGCCAAATTCATAAATGTAGTTCTATTTGGAGGAATGACACGTGTTGAACAAATGCGATTGGGCCAAGCCTTTAACAGGTGAATAAAAAGTAGTTGAAACTGTCACTGCACAAAAGCTGATGTTTCTCATGTGCAGGAAGGAACTGCAGATGCTGGTTTAAACCGAAGATCGGCACAAAAAGCTGGAGTAACTCAGCGGGCCAGGCAGCATCTCTGGAGAGAAGGAATGGGTGACGTTTCGGGTTGAGGCCCTTCTTCAGACTGAAGGGTCTCCTCCCGAAACGTCAGCCATTCCTTCTGAAACATGAAATTAAAGTGGCGAGTGGAAAGTCCAGGATCGGAGATGTGCAAAGATTGGGGGCGGGGGGGGGGGGAGTTTGATCGCCACAGGGATCTGTGCTGCCATCTTGGTGGAACCAGTCTGATGCTGAAGGTGCTCTTCAGGTTGACCAGTGTGTCATGGAGGGGGTGAGCAGTATAGTCCAAGACGCTCCGCAAAGGGTGCTGCACCAATGCAGGAGTGGTTTGGGCCCAACGGGTCCACTTAGTCTAGTTGCAAATAAATCTCAGCACAAATGAAACCTCCACAAAAATGTAGTCTGACTTACTGAGCAAACATTGCCATAGATATCAACAGTCACCATCATTGCTCCCTCCAATAACTAACTTTGACGAGATCAAGCCTCACTGATTGTTTGCAGCTCTCGGTGGAGACCAAAGAAATTAAACTTATTGTTCACACCCAGAGACACAAAACATGTTTTAAGATCTGTTGTGCAGAATATTTTCAACTTATAATTGTTTTCATCGTGTCCAGTGGCTTGGTGTTTTAATTTAAATTTCAGTAGTTTAAAAAAAAACTGTTCGATCTTAGGCCCCCTGGGTCATGGCTGACCATGGGTGATGCATCCTAGTTGGCTGCATGCTCCACACCTCGGCTAGAGCAGCGTCGCTTGTGGCTGAAGAGACCGATGTGGGAGTGACAGTCTCTGTCGCAAAGGTCACATTTGCGTGCAGTCTCTGGTCTGTTAAAGTTGCTGCGCTCCTTTCTGCGTGCCCGCTTGTCTGCCGCTGCATTCATTAGTGTCTCTTCCCCCGTTTTGAGATGTTGGTTCAGGGTACCTCTCCACCTCGTGCGGTCAGCTGCAAGGCTCTCCCAGGACTCCACATCGATGTCGAGCGCCTTCAAATCTCTCCTGCAGACATCCTCGTAACGTAGCTGAGGGCGGCCGATGGTTCTCCTCCCAGATGTTAGCTCTCCTGTTCGATCAAAACCCTTATATATTGCAGTAAACCAATTTTCGGCTGCGTAATCAAACAACAGCAATAGGGCGGCACGGTGGTGCAGCGGTAGAGTTGCTGCCTTACAGCGAATGCAGCGCCGGAGACTCGTGTTCGATCCTGACTACGGGCGCCGTCCGTACGGAGTTTGTACGTTCTCCCCGTGACCTGAGTGGGTTTTCTCCGAGATCTTCGGTTTCCTCCCACACTCCAAAGACGTACAGGTATGTAGGTTAATTGGCTGGGCAAATGTAAAAAAATTGTCCCTAGTGTGTGTAGGATAATGTTAGTGTGCGGGGATCGCTGGGCGGAACGGACCCGGTGGGCCGAAGGGCCTGTTTCTGCGCTGTATCTCTAAATCTAAATCTAAACAAGTTGGCATTTTCAATATATCAAGGAAATATTTTGTAAAGAATTTTTTTTTAAAAGATATACATATTATGATCTATCACTGGATTGTGCTCGTTCAAGGGCAGAATCTGCTTTCACCAGATGCAAATATGTGGAAAATTGCAAAATAAGTTATACTCAAAAGTGGTGCCTGTGTCAATACATTTGCGTTCAAAGTAGGGATCTTGGCCCAGAGTGTTTATGTAATATTCCAGCGATGGCATACTAGCATGATTTGTGTGTACATTATGGGGAGTTTACTATCTGCACTTTTCAGATTAGGCACTGCTTTGATTTGCTTCCTGCAATTTAAAGCCGAATAAAACTTAGGCTTTAAATTGCCTTTAAATTTAAATTTAGGCGGCACGGTGGCGCAGCGGTAGAGTTGCTGCCTTACAGCGAATGCAGCGCCGGAGACTCAGGTTCGATCCTGACCACGGGCGCCGTCTGTACGGAGTTTGTACGTTCTCCCCGTGACCTGCGTGGGTTTTCTCCGAGATCTTCGGTTTCCTCCCACACTCCAAAGACGTACAGGTGTGTAGGTTAATTGACTGGGTAAATGTAAAAATTGTCCCTAGTGTGTGTAGTGTTAATGTGCAGGGATCGCTGGGCGGCGCGGACTCGGTGGGCCGAAGGGCCTGTTTCCACGCTGTATCTCTAAATCGAAATCTAAAAAAATCACCATTGCTTGACTCTGGGCAAAAGTAATGGTGGTCATATGGGCTACCCATCTTTTGGAGCTTCAATCATCAAGTTGCTTCCACTTCCGAATTATTTTGAATGTTAGTACAATTGGTCCTGTAGGGTTATTGTAACTCTTAAGACCAAATGGATTTGGTTGGAATGGCATGCCCTGAACCTAACATGACAGTTGAACGCTTATTACAACCTTTCATGATAATTACCGGCAATCTTAAAATTATACGATTCTATTCACATATATATCCTTGCCTCTTTTAAATGTGTTGATTTTGTACCACCTACATCAAGGCTCTGTTTTCTGGGAGGCCGATGGAAGGAAATAGCTGAAAACGTATTTCTTATTTACCATACGTGATATTACTAATATTCTTTCATGTCTGTCGGAAAGTTTTGTTGAGTATTTATGGGCTGCTCTGTTCTAACTTCCACTTTTCTTTAAACAGTACTTGCATAACCTATTCAAGAGAGATCACCATAAAGGACAGAGGTTCCATGAGCAGCAGATTAGCCTGTACGCTGAATATGACCGTCCAAGTCTGCTGCCGTTCCTGAGAGACAGCACCCACTGCCCACTGGAGAAAGTAAATTGGTCTTGGTAACTCTCTGTAATGTGTCTCTCTTTGCAGGTACCGCCGTGAAGGGACATTTATTCACAAAATGCTGGAGTAACTCAGCGGGTCAGGCAGCATCTCAGGACGTTTTGGGTCAAGACCCTTCTTCAGACTGATGTCAGGGGGGGGCGGGACAAAGGAAGGATATAGGTGGAGACAGGATGATAGAGGGAGAACTGGGAAGGGGGAGGGGGAAGAGAGGGACAGAGGAACTATCTGAAGTTGGAGAAGTCAATGTTCATACCGCTGGGCTGCAAGCTGCCCAGGCGAAATATGAGGTGCGGTTCCTCCAATTTCCGGTGGGCCTCATTATGGCACTGGAGGTGGCCCATGACAGAAAGGTCAGACTGGGAGTGGGAGGGGGAGTTGAAGTGCTCAGCCACCGGGAGGTCAGGTTGGTTAAGGCGGACTGAGCGAACTGAGTGAAGGGAGATGTGTGGTTATTTAAAGGTGCACCAAAAATAACTATGTCCATGGTACACAAATGCGATTTAGCCCAGTTGTTCTGTGCTGATGTTTATGTGCACATATATCTTTACTTTCCAGTAATCAATTTCCACTCTGCCCCCTGTGCGTTCAGATCAAACCTCAAACTCAGTACATTACTGCCATCTGTACATCAGTACATCACAAACAAAAATCTTCAATTACTCTTTGACCTTTCAATAGCTGTCTTGTGTTTATGGCTACAAAAGGTCATAGAATGATATAATACAGAAACAGGGCCTTTAGCCCATCGGGAGTACGTCAACTATTAACCATCCACTGATCTTAAACTAACCCATATTATTTTCCCCATATTCCCATCAATCCATCCCTCGTATAATCTACCACTCATCGTTCACTAAGATGATCCACTGACTGCACCAAAGTGTTACCCCTTCATTACACTTACATTGAAACAATCTCTCCTCATTCAACTGATCCAAGGCCTTCATAATTTTAATGCACTTCAGCAATAATTGAGCAGCGTGTCATGGGACTGATGCTTATCTCCCATGTTCATATCATATCATATCATATATATTATGCCTTCTGCTTTTGCAATCGCTGCATGCTGTGGCCAAAGTAGGGACAGCAGAGAAATGTTTGTTGCCATGTTAGTTTCTGACATTCTTTCAGCCATGATCATATTGAATGGCGGTGCAGGCTCGAAGGGCCGAATGGCCTACTCCTGCACCTATTTTCTATGTTTCTATTCAGTTTCTGACATTCTTTCAAAGATCTACAGACATTGACTAGTAGTTGCTGATAACACGGGATGATTACATCAAGATTAAAAAATTGCCAGAGTGATACAAAACCACCAGATTGGGTGGCACAGTGGCGTAGAGGTAGAGTTGCTGCCTTACAGCGCCAGAGACCCGGGTTTGATTCCGACTACCGGTGCTTGAATGTACGGAGTTTGTACGTTCTCCATGTGACGGTGTGGGTTTTCCCCGAGATCTTCGGTTTCCTCATTTCTGACACTCATAGCGAGAAACTTGTCTTAAATGTCCTCTGATTTATTGTAGGAAGCCACACAGTTCAAGAACTGCTCAGATCAGGCAATAAATGATATAATTGCAGTTACTTCCCCATCACAAGAATACATATAAAAATAAAGATGATATTGCGTGCACATTTTCGTGACCTACATTACCCAATTGTCATTGTATCCCACTGATATCTGTTGGCTTCGAAGGTCGCTGTTCCTTTATGGATGACGGTTCGCCAGAGTTTCCTGGCCTTGGCATTGGTTTCTCAATTTCCGATGTCGATTTCACATTTCTTCATGCTGGCTTTTAACACGTCTTTGGCCTGGAAAAATTTGGGCAAATTATTGGCCTGGGAAAACAACTCTCCCCTTTCAGAGTCACAGTCAATCAGTGTGGAAACCAGCCCTTCGGCCCAACTTGCTCACACCGACCAACGTGACCAATCTACACTAGTTCCTCCCGCCTGCATTCGGCCCGTATCCCTCTAAACCAGCGGTGCATAACCTTTTTGGCCCCACGTTCCCATCAGGCATTCTTGGTCAGTACCGTGACCCCCCCTCCCCGAAACAAAAATTGAAGGGGAAAAAACAGCCCGATTTATGAAAACATTTCTGCCAATACTCAGTCAATGGGATGGGATAATTTCATTTATGACCCCTTCATGACCCCTTCATGACCTCTGGAAAACTCCCAAACGACCCCCATGGGGTTCAGGTTAAGAACTGCTCCACAATACCTGACCTATTCATCTACCTGTCTAAATGTTTTTTAGGTGTTGTGATAGTACTTGCCTCAGGTACCAATTCTGGCAGCTCGTTCCATATACCTTCCACCCTTGAGTGAAAATGGTGCCTCTCAGGTTCCTATTAAATGTTTCACCCCTCACCAGAAGCCTATGTCCTCTGGTTCTTGATTCCCTTACTCTGGGTAAAATACTGTGTGCGTTTACCCTAGTTATTCCGCTCATGATCCTAGACACCCCTATAAAGATTACCCCTCATCATCGTGCACTCAGGTCCCAGCCTGCTCAGCCCGGGCAGCGCAGCGGTAGAGTTGCTGCCTTAGAGAGCCAGCGACCCTGGTTCAATCCCGACTATGGGTTCTGTCTGTACTGTTTGCAAATCTCACCCAGGGCACCTGCAATTTCCTCTCCAGCTTCCCAGAGTATCCTCGGATATATTTAATCAGCCCTGGGAAATTTGTCTACCTTCATACCCATTAGGATACCTTCGGCACCTTCCCAACCGTAATACTGATTACCCTCATGTACACTTCCATTTTCTGCTCCAAGTTCCCCAGTCCTCATGTCATTCTCCACGGTAAAAACAGAGGAGAACCAAGCATAGTGGACCTTGCCCATCTCCTGTGGCTCCACACAAAGTTGACCATTTTGATCCCTGAGGCCCTCATTCTCTCTCCGGTTATCTTTTTCCCTTGATGTACTTATAAAGTCTCTTGGGACTATCCTTAATTGTATCTGCCGGCGTTAGATCTGGTCCCCCTTGTGCCCTCCTGATTTCCTTTTTTTAACATGCTCCTCAGTCCTCAAAACTCCTCCAGGAATGCAGTTGATCACAGCTACCTACACTTGCCCCCTGCCTCCTCCTTATTCCTCACCTGCCTTGCCCATCACTCTGCCAGGAACAATGCATGTCCTGGACTCTTGCCAGCACACTTTTACAAACATCTATTGAGGGCGTGCAGCGTAGGTTTACTAGGTTAATTCCCGGAATGGCGGGACTATCATATGTTGAAAGACTGGAGCGACTAGGCTTGTATACACTGGAATTTAGAAGGATGAGATCTTATCGAAACGTATAAGATTATTAAGGGGTTGGACACGTTAGAGGCAGGAAACATGTTCCCAATGTTGGGGGAGTCCAGAACAAGGGGCCACAGTTTAAGAATAAGGGGTTGGCCATTTAGAACTGAGATGAGGAAAAACTTTTTCAGTCAGAGAGTTGTGAATCTGTGGAATTCTCTGCCTCAGAAGGCAGTGGAGGCCAATTCTCTGAATGCATTCAAGAGAGAGCTGGATAGAGCTCCTAAGGATAGCGGAGTCAGGGGGTATGGGGAGAAGGCAGGAACGGGGTACTGATTGAGAATGATCAGCCATGATCACATTGAATGGCGGTGCTGGCTCGAAGTGCCGAATGGCCTCCTCCTGCACCTATTGTCTATTGTCTATCCCACTTTCCCGACTTTCCTTTTCCTTCAAACAACCCTCTCCAATCAACTTGAGCGAGGTCTCGTCGAATACCTTCAAATTTGGCCTTCCCACAATTTAGTATTTTGGCTCTTTCTCTATCCATAACCATCTTAAACCTAACAGAACAGTGGTCGCTGGTCCCAAAAGGCTCCTCTATGAGCATTTTGTCCACTTGTCCCTCCCAATTTCCTGAGACTAGATCAAGTGTAACTCTCCCCCATGTAGGGCCCCTCTACATATTCCTTGAGGAAACTTTCTTGAACATATTTGAGAAATTCCACCCTGTCTAAACTTTTTACACTGTGGCAATCCCATTCAATATTTGGGAAAGTTACAATCCCCTACTCCGGCAACCTTATTTAGTCCTGCAGCTGCCTGCAATCTTCTGGCACATTTGCTCTTATTAATTCCCATTTTCAATTCGGGGCCAACAAGGTGATCATCCCATCCTGGGCAAATCATACTAATGTCAGCTATGACACCCTCCTTAATCATTAAAACAATACCCCCTCTTCTTTTATCCCCACCTCAATCTCTCCTTTTTTTATTCGTGTCATCACATAACTGTTTGCCAATAGCGAGCAAATGTTAGTGCCACGTGGTTGGCCTCTGCAAGATCCTTTACAGTGCGCGTGTCGTGCAGCACATCACAGCTCAGGAGATGCTCCATAGTCTGGAGGCCCCGTCCACACTCGCTGTCTGCCTCATCTTCAGTGTATTCCCACTTCAGCATGTTCCATTTGCTCCTCCCCACGCCTGTCCGCAGTCTGTTGAGACTGCGCCAGGTTATCCACGGTTGGTCGGATCCTGGTAGGAGTTTCTCAGAGGGATCGATTGCAATGTGAATGCCTTCCGGGGATTTCTCTAGTCTCTCTTCCCAGAGTTTGAGCCTTCTGGATGACGCACTGCAGTCCAGGGGATGGACAGAAGAGAGGAAACTTCTGCGTGATTTCAAACGCCGAGGCAGCAAAGGGTGGTCATCTAGGGGGTGTCTCTCATCCTCTGATTGTCTGAGACGTTCTTTTAAACTGGCTACAGCTCTTCTAATTCCAGGAGGTGCAATGCCAGAGAGTAGGTAGATGTTGTCGGTCTTGGTGGGTTTCACGCATCCACTGCTAGAAACAGAAAATAGGTGCAGGAGTAGGCCATTCGGCCCTTCGAGCCTGCACTGCCATTCAATATGATCATGGCTGATCATCCAACTTAGTATCCTGTACCTGCCTTCTCTCCATACCCCCTGATCCCTTTAGCCACAAGGGCCACATCTAACTCCCTCTTAAATATAGCCAATGAACTGGCCTCAACTACCTTCTGTGGCAGAGAATTCCACAGATTCACCACTCTCTGTGTGAAAAAAAACTTTCTCATCTCGGTCCTAAAAGACTTCCTCCTTATCCTTAAACTGTGACCCCTTGTTCTGAACTTCCCCAACATCGGGAACAATCTTCCTGCATCTAGCCTGTCCAACCCCTTAAGAATTTTGTACGTTTCTATAAGATCCCCCCTCAATCTTCTAAATTCCAGCGAGTACAAGCCGAGTCTATCCAGTCTTTCTTCATATGAAAGTCCTGCCATCCCAGGAATCAATCTGGTGAACCTTCTCTATACTCCCTCTATGGCAAGAATGTCTTTCCTCAGATTAGGAGACCAAAACTGTACGCAATACTCCAGGTGTGGTCTCACCAATGCCCTGTACAACTGCAGCAGAACCTCCCTGCTCCTATACTCAAATCCCCTCGCTATGAATGCCAACATACCATTCGCTTTCTTCACTGCCTGCTGCACCTGCATGCCTACTTTCAATGATGCAGCGCCAGCTTGTGTTTAGCACAGGATCAATCTTCCTTGCATGAGCTGAGCGCTCCCACACTGCGCAGGCATACTCGGCAGTGGATTTATATCTCTCCTGAAGCATCTTCACCCTGGAACATTAAGCTGCCAGTCCTGTACCTTAACCTGGTTTTAGTAATGGTTACAACGTCCCAGGCGCACGCGCCTATCCATGCCCTGAGTTCATCTACCTGACTTGTCAAACCTCTCGCATGAAAGTAAATGCAATTCAACCCAGCATTCCAGTCTCTCACCTGCCTCGATCCTGCATAGATCTACATTCATGATCTGAATGAAAGATTTGAATGATGCTGAGGGATGCTTTTACATCCACTTGTAAGAACAAACGTGACCATAATGTCTCATTTGCAAGGCTCCCTCAATAGTTCACTCGACTGTTGGATTATTTTCTGCGTCCAAACCCTGAATCTTCTCACTCGTTGGAAAGGTGTAGTATTAGTTGATCAAAAGCATACACAAGTGTTCATATAACGGTGAAAAATAATGAACAATGAGAACTAAAGATTGGACCAACAATGAGAGTACAACTAGCCAAGGCAATGAAATGGCCTTGCAAATGCTTTTTGCTCATCCTCTGTTTTACAATCCTATCAAAAGAAGGTTTCTGCTCCTGATTTCCAGGCAAGTTCAGAGCAACTACGAAGAAATAAATCCGATATGAATCTGTGAGACTGATTCCTGAGAGAATATCTTAAACTCTTGGTGACTGTACATAAAATGCATGCACATAATGCTTCCCAAAATACATCCCAAATCTTGCCCTCTCTCAAGGAAAGTATTGTTGCAGTAGAACTAAAATATTAACAATGTGAACTGGCAACAGCCTTATTTTTTTGTTTGTCTTTTTTCTCCACAGGCTCTTGAAATTTGTCAGCAGCGGAACTTTGTTGAAGAGACAGTTTTTCTTTTAAGTAAGAATATTTTTGTTGTTAGATATATTTTTGGGAGGAGTTGTGCTCTCTGGAAGAAAACTCTCTTTGGACAGGGTTAATTTATTTGAAGTGAAAAGATATGTGAAGTAACTTTTCTCTCAGCAATTGTTAACTGTGCGATGCATTGTTACCTAAATACTATTAGACAATAGACAATAGGTGCAGGAGGAGGCCATTCGGCCCTTCGAACCAGCACCGCCATTCAATGTGATCATGGCTGATCATTCACAATCAGTACCCCATTCCTGCCTTCTCCCCAAACCCCCTCACTCCACTACCTTTAAGAGCTCTATCTAGCTCGCTCTTGAAAGCAACCAGACAATTGGCCTCCACTGCCTTCTGAGGCAGAGAATTCCACAGATTTATAACTCTCTGAGTGAGAAAGTTTTTCCTCATCTCTGTTCTAAATGGCCTACCCCTTATTCTTAAACTGTGGCCCCTGATTGTGGACTCCCCCAACATTGGGAACATGTTTCCTGCCTCTAACGTGCCCAACCCTTCATACTCTTATATTTCAATAAGATCCCCTCTCATCCTTCTAAATTCCAGCGTATACAAGCCTAGTTGCTCCAGTCTTTCAACATACGACAGTCCCGCCATTCCGGGAATTAACCTCGTCTCTCCATCGCTACCAAAACAATTGAAACTGTCTTGAAAGATGCTTGATGCTTAAGAAATGTAACCTGTGTGCATTAAGCCCAAAAATTAAACCAGCCAAAATACTGTGGCATTGCCAATATCAAAGGTATCTTTCTTCTGTATTGAAATGGTTCTGCAAGAAAAGGGTTATAGCTTAAAATTTATATGGATGTCATCAAAATGATGAAGGTGGATTTATTAATGTATTTGCTGGCTAAAAGAGAGAGAATTTCCTTATCTTTTTAAATTTGGAGAAAATGCTCCCTTTTCCATTAATCTTGCATGTTGGTTTGCATCTTATTTCATGGCAAATGCTGCCCTCCACTGGCCCCTCCAACACAATGAGTGTAAAACCATCAAAATAGAGAGAAAGGGTTTGAATTAAATTCCTGGAGTATTTGGCGGCACGGTGGCGCAACGGTAGAGTTGCTGCCTTACAGCGAATGCAGCGCCGGAGACTCAGGTTCGATCTTGACTACGGGCGCCGTCTGTACGGAGTTTGTACGTTCTCCCCGTGACCTGCGTGGGTTTTCTCCGAGATCTTCGGTTTCCTCCCACACTCCAAAGACATACAGGTTTGTAGGTTAATTGACTGGGTAAATGTAAAAACAAATTGTCCCTAGTGTGTGTAGGATAGTGTTAGTGTGCGGAGATCGCTGGGCGGCGCGGACTCGGTGGGCCAAAGGGCCTGTTTCCGCGCTGTGTCTCTAAATATAAAAATCTATTTCAATACAAAGGAACTGGGCTCATAGTTCACAACAACAGAATAAGAAGCATTAATGTACAAGGAAAGTTGCCACAGGCAGATGCAAGATTAATTTCACGAATGCTTAGTGGCCAGTCCATAAGGGAAGTACTGAATTCAAATGAAAAGTTAAGTCCTATGGAAGTTTCACCATCTCAAGGCAGCAATTGATGAGTGATACAAGAAAATCAGAGCATGTCAGAGAGTTGAAAGAGATCGAGCTCACAGTGTAAACAAAAAGGGCCTAAACTTGTGAATCATACGATCTTTTAATATCTTAAAATTTTGACCCCACCATTTTTATTGTCCTTGCTTATCACAAACTGTTGCAAATATTGTTCAAAAGTGGTGCTGAACAGTTGCCTGTCCGAAGAAGGGTCTCTAGATAGAGCTCTTAATGATAGCGGAGTCAGGAGGTATGGGGAGAGGGCAGGAACGGGGTACTGATTGTGGATGATCAGCCATGATCACATTGAATGGCGGTGCTGGCTCGAAGAGCCGAATGGCCTCCTCCTGCACCTATTGTCTATTGACCCGAGTTCCTCCAGCTTGTTGTGACTGCCTGTAACACAGATGTGCAAAGGGACTGCATAGCATATTAAATGTTTATATTAACCATTTCATACAAGTATACCTACCGCTGTGGGAAGAACATAATCACAATTGTCCAATATGTTATTAGGTGGCACTTAACGATTTACTGTGCTGCCTGATAGCAGTTACAGGAGCCTCTTGGAAAATGGAGCCTTCGGGCAGTTTTGGTTTGTTGTTCACATCGTTTATGCCTGGGGTGATATTTTGCCATGCTCAGTTATGGATGCTACCCACTACGTACACTGGGCAGACTGCTGGCAAGATGTGTCTGGGCAGGAGATATTCATCCCATCAGATTCAGTTGGTTCCACAATTGCTCCAAACACACTTTCAAAGTCACCCCTCTTTTCTTATACACCGCTCAGCCAAAACATTATGACCTGATGAATCAAAATATTATGACCACCCGCCTAATATGCTGTTGGTCCTCCGTGTGCAGCCCCATACGCAGCAAGGTGTGATGCACTGTGTATTGTGACACATTCCTCCCGTGACCACCATCAAAGTTTTTAAGGGTGGTCAGTGTGGAAACAGGTTCTCTGACCCAACTTGCCCACACTGGCCAACATGTCCCAGCAACACTCGTCCCAACTGTGAGATAGAAGTTTCTCACCGACAGCTGGCTTGTCGCCAGGTATGGTAGCTCATTGCGGGCGCTGTCGCACGCTGTCCCCAGGTTCGCTAGGTTGTCGCAGATGCATTTAGAAACACGTAACATTAAATTAAGAAAAGGCATTTGAAGATACCATAAAATACTTGTGTTTAACCAATTTATTTACCGTCAGGACATTTGACGGGTAGATTGGAGGCGACAGTTTGACGGTCAGGTAAGCGTGGGAATTTTGCGATGTTTCCGAAGACGGTGTAATCTCTTAGCCGGGTCCTAGTTCCACAAAAAAAGTAACATTCAACCACTGGGCTCTTTACACCTGAACTTACATCTGTAAACCACGTTCTGGCTGAGCTGCCATCCATTTATTTAAGTAGGGCCGTAAAACTATGCATATTAAACTAAACTAAAAGCTGCAGGTAGAATAGATGCAACAGTTTTGAGTTCAAAGTTGGTTCAATTGGTTCAAACTTGCGCGCTAAATAAAAGTTTAACACTTTTAGCTCGACCTGCAATTATTATTATTTTTTTAAAGGCAAGAAGACTATTAAGAGATTTTTTTTTCAACGTAATTAAAACTCGAGCTTCCAGCCAGAAGTTAAACTTTGTGAAATGAACACCTTGAGCGGTTAACAGTAGTTGCAGTGACGAGCCTGACTGGTGAATCTGGTGTGTGTTACTGATGGGAAACCTTCACCCTCAATCCAGGGAGGTTTAAATAAAAGGCGATAACTAGCAAATGCTACAAAATAAAATATTCAAAGCAAGTTGTTTTTTTAAACCGTGTGGAGGAAGGAACTGCAGATGCTGGTTTACACTGAAGATGGAATATGTGAATTTCGGTCGGGACCCTTCTTCAGACTGAGAGTCAGGGGAGAGGGAAACTAGAGATCTGAAGAGGTTCAAAGAAGATCTTAAATAACATCGCACTATCAAACCTCCCTGTAGAAGTGGTGAAATGTACACCGGCAGGTTATCACATCTCTGGGGAGAAGGAATGGGTGACATTTCGGGGTCGACACCGTACTTCAGACCAAGGGTTTCGACCTGAAACATCACCCATTCCTTCTCTCCTGACACGCTGCCTGGCCTGCTGAGTTACTCCAGCTCTTTGTGTCTATCTTCGGTTGTCACATGCGTTCTGTCCAACCTGACTCGGCATTGTCGTGGTCATTGTCGTAGGGTAAAAGAAAATTTCTGCGATCTGCTACGACTTTGACAGTCGCCTAAAAATTTGCCTAAGTGGGACAGGCCCTTAAAGCATGGATAAAATAGATTATCAAGTTAGCCCAGAGCTACTTTCACCAGTGGTGCAGCAGTAGAGTTGCTGCCTGACAGCGCTTATAGCGCCAGAGACCCGAGTTCGATCCTGGCTATGGTTGCTTGTCTGTACAGAGTTTGTACGTTCTGCCCGTGGCCTGCGTGGGTTTCCTCCGACACTCCAAAGACGTACAGGTTTGTCGGTTAATTGACTTGTTACAATGTAAAAATTGTCCCTAGTGTGTGTAGGATAGTGTTCAAGTGCGCCGATCTCTGGCCGGTGCAGACTCGATGGGCAAAAGGGCTTGCTTCCACACTGTATCTCCAAACTAAACTAAAATTAGTTCTGAAGCATTCGTGGCAGCCTGATGTCATGAAAGGAGCTGTCTAATTTCATTTGTATCTTGTGTTCAATTCTGTGGATTAGGTTTCCAGAGAATGCATTGTAGCAGAGATTGTAACACCCTTGAGATTGCCAAGGTCACTCGCTTTTGATTCATGATGTTCATTTATCATTACTGAAGTTATTTAAAAGGAAAATTGGGTTGGGCTGCAAAACTAGCCAATAATCTGCTGCCACCTCTTCTTCCTGGCATTAAAAGTTTGTAATTCTCCGACTATCGTTTGTGAGAAGAGAGTGGGAATAAAATGGTGATGGGTTCTTTGCACGGCTGAAATGTAATGCTTGCCTTTCTTCCTCAGGCAGGATGGGCAATTGCCGCCGTGCACTGCAGATGATAACTGAGGAACTGCAAGATGTCGACAAGGCTATTGAGTTTGCCAAGGAACAGGATGATGCAGAGCTCTGGGAGGACCTTATCTCCTACTCCATTGACAAGCCACGTATGTAGATGATGAGAAGTCATCGGAAATATTTTCTCGAATTGGCTGCTATGTTTCGCTCCAAAATACACCGATCAGCCAAAACATTATGACCACCTGCCTAATGTGCTGTTGGTCCTCCGTGTGCAGCCCCATACGCAGCAGGGTGCGATGCACACTGTGTATTGCGGCACATTCCTCCCGTGACCACCATTAAAATTTTCCGTGACTTGTGCCACAGTAGACCTTCTGTCGGTTCGGACCAGACGGGATAGCCTTCGTTGCCCTCGCGCATCGATGAGCCTTGGGCGCCCAACACCCTGTCTGTCGCCGGTTTGTGGTTTGTCCCTCCTCGGACCACTGTTGGTAGGTACTCACCACTGCTGACCGGGAGCACCCCACAAGCTCTGACCCAGTCGTCTGGCCATAACAATTTGGCCCCTTGTCAAAGTCGCTCAGGTCTTTACTCCTGCCCATTTCTCCTGCCCATTTCTCCTGCATCCAACACATCAACTTCAAGAACTGACTGTTCACTTGCTGCCTAATATATCCCACCCCTTAACAGGTGCCATTGTAACAATATAATCAATGTTGTTCACTTCGCCTGTCAGTGGTCATAATGTTTTGGCTGATCGGTGTATGCTTATTTATTCACTCATAGAGTTGTAATTCTGTGGAATTCTCTGCTTCAGAAGGCAGTGGAGGCCAATTCCCTGGATGCTTTCAAGAGAGAGTTAGATAGAGCTCTTAATGATAGCGGAGTCAGGGGGTATGGGGAGAAGGCAGGAACAGGGTACTGATTGTGGATGATCAGCCATGATCACATCGAATGGTGGTGCTGGCTCGAAGGGCCGAATGGCCTACTCCTGCACCTATTGTCTATTGTCAACTTACATTGGCAAGATCAAATTCCCAACTTTAGATCCTTCAATGTCACCGTGGAACGGCAATCTACTTTGCAATTCTCTCATCTCCTCCTTCAGTATTTGTGCCCTGGTAAAATCTTAAATCATCCTCTCGTCTTCTTCATTCTCGAGTGCAGGCTCCATCTTTGCTTCCTGAAGTCCAAAAATAGTGTCAAGTCCATAAGTGATATAGACACCCAGGCTGTCAGATCTGGCAAAATCACATCTTCAGACCTTCCTCATTTGTCACTATCAAATTACTAAATGTCTGCCCACTTCTCTACCAATTTCCCTATTTTTCTTCCAGTTGTTAATGCTTCCTATCTTTTCCTTCATCACCTCTAAAAGAGGTCCAAAGTTGAATGGAATTATTTTTAACCAAGGTTCATTCCATTTATTTTCCTTCCCTTTATGTACGTAACCAGGGCACAGTGGGTCTGAGAAAGGAAGAATTGAATTGTTTCTCCACTCCTTACTTCCCTGCATGTTCCACTGAAATCCTACTGATGCTGCATTCTCAAAGCTCACTGTCTTTGTAAGAACTCTGGGTTTCTCTCCAAATAATTTTACTTACCTCTCTCCTCAGGATCTCTTGAAATTCACGCTGTATTATTTAGTAATAATCATTTTTACCCCTGAATTAACAACACCCTTCGTTATCACCTATTCCACGGACAACAATTGACCATTGTGGGCTCCACCTTTTCTGGGTCAACGATGCTGCCTCTGATTTGTTCTGTTCCTTTTTGTACCTCTAGTTTTCCTCCCTCCTGACTTCTCAGTCTGAAGAAGGGTCTCGGCCCAAACTGTCACCTATTCATTTTCTCCAGAGATGCTGCCTTGACCCACTGAGTTACTCCAGCATTTTGTGTCTATCTTCGATGTAATGCTGAAATCTCTGCCTCAGAAGGCAGTGGAGGCCAATTCTCTGGATGCTTTCAAGAGTGAGTTAGATGGAGCTCTTAATAATAGCGGAGTCAGGGGATATGGGGAGAAGGCAGGAACGGGGTACTGATTGTGCATGATCAGCCATGATCACATTGAATGGTGGTGCTGGCTCGAAAGGCCTACGCCTGCACCTATTGTCTATTGAGGCTTTATAAGGCACTGTTCAGACTGCATATGGAGTATTGTGAGCAATTTTGGACCCCATATCTGAGGAAGAATGTGCTGGAGAGGGTCCAGAGGAGGTTTACGAGAATGATCCCGGGTACGAGAAATAGCATTTCTCGAGTGTTCTGTGAATATTTTAATGGCGGTACGCAGAGTGGCGGGACTGTCGTATGTTGAAAGGCTGGAGCGATTGGGCTTGTATACACTGGAATTTAGAAGGATGAGGGGGGATCTTATTGAAACATATAAGATAATTAGGGGATTGGACACATTAGAGGCAGGAAACATGTTCCCAATGTTGGGGGAGTCCAGAACAAGGGGCCACAGTTTAAGAATAAGGGGTAGGCCATTTAGAACGGAGATGAGGAAGAACTTTTTCAGTCAGAGAGTGGTGAAGGTGTGGAATTCTCTGCCTCAGAAGGCAGTGGAGGCCAGTTCGTTGGATGCTTTCAAGAGAGAGCTGGATAGAGCTCTTAAGGATAGCGGAGTGAGGGGGTATGGGGAGAAGGCAGGAACGGGGTACTGATTGAGAGTGATCAGCCATGATCGCATTGAATGGCGGTGCTGGCTCGAAGGGCTGAATGGCCTACTCCTGCACCTATTGTCTATTGTCTATTGTCAGAGGGTCAATAGACAATAGACAACAGACAATAGGTGTAGGAGTAGGCCATTCGGCCCTTCGAGCCAGCACCGCCATTCAATGTGATCATGGCTGATCATTTTCTGAGGAACCCACTGAAAAATGGTTTAAAAGAAATGTTCTCATTCTCAGTTATCTGCTCAGAGGAAGCCATCATTTAACCTGGTGGTTTGCCCCATTTGGTTGCAATGTTGGATCCTCTTAATATCTGCAACAACTGAAGGAAGTCCACTCGGGTTCTCTGAAGAATATTAAAACTCAATTCGTTTCCATGCAAGAGTTGAGGTGCTTTAAAAAGTGCTGACTAATTGAAATTTTAATCAAAGACATTAGCCAGAATTTTCAATCAGTGGCAGAAAAAGGTGGCTCTAAACACTGAACTCAAAGGAACTTGCCCTGAAAGCTTCAGTAAGACCTTTGGATTTCCCTTCCTTGACAGCAGTTCTGGCAACCATTCATCGACCACAGGCAGCCGCAATATCTAGCTAAGCCGCCAATATAATTGAACAATTCTGACCAAAAGCACCAGGAAGTTAAAAAGATATAGATTTTTACCAGCATAAATTTTAAAGACATAGATCTTTACCACTTCGAATGATTTTGTGCATTTACCAACTTACGGACAAAATCTACATACAGAGGAGGTTTGTAAAAATGGAACCTGGGTGTTACCTGGAAACAACAGTATGATTTAAAGAGGAATTTCTTTAGTCAGAGGGTGGTGGATCTGTGGAATTCTTTGCCACAGAAGGCTGTGGCGGCCAAGTCAATGGATATTTTTGAGGCAGAGACAGATAGATTCTTGATCAGTATGGGTGTCAAGGGTTATGGGGAGAAGGAAGGAGAATGGGGTTAGGAGGAAGAGATAGATCAGCCATGATTGAATGGCGGGGTAGACTCGATGGGCCGAATGGCCTAATTCTGCTCCTATCACTGATGACCTAATTATAACAGTAATTTATGTCCATCTGTTCATTGCAACAGTAGATTGCACTTGGATCAATGCAAGAGAAGCAAGAGAAGCAGGGACCAGATCTCCCAGTCTATACACTGTAGTGCAGCAACGTGAGCAAGTTAAATCTTAGTAAATCATTTACTTAACAAGGCTTTATACATAGAAACATAGAAAATAGGTGCAGGAGGAGGCCATTCGGCCCTTCGAGCCAGCACCACCATTCATTGTGATCATGGCTGATCATCCACAGTCAGTAACCCGTGCCTGCCTTCTCCCCGTATCCCTTGATTCCACTAGCCCCTAGAGCTCTATCTACCTGTCTCTTAAATCCATCCAGTGATTTGGCCTCCACTGCCCTCTGTGGCAGAGAATTCCACAAAATCACAACTCTCTGGGTGAAAAGGTTCCTTCTCACCTCATTTTTAAATGGCCTCCCCTTTATTCTAAGACTGGCCCCTGGTTCTGGACTCCCCCAACATTGGGAACATTTTTCCTGCATCTAGCTTGTCCAGTCCTTTTATAATCTTATTTGTCCTTTTATAATTTTATACAGTGCCCTCTATAATGTTTGGGACAAAGACCCATCATTTATTTATTTGCCTCTGTACTCCACAATTTGAGATTTGAATAAAATCACATTGTCAGATTTTAATAAAGTCCATTTTTATACATTTTGGTTTCACCATGTAGAAATTACAGCAGTGTTTATACATAGTCCCCCCATTTCAGAGCACCATAATGTTTGGGACAAAGCAATGTCATGTAAATGAAAATTGTCATATTTAGTATTTTGTTGCATATCCTTTGCATGCAATGACTGCTTGAAGTCTGCGATTCATGGACATCACCAGTTGCTGGGTGTCTTCTCTGGTGATGCTCTGCCAGGCCTGTATTGCAGCCATCTTTAGCTTACGCTTGTTTTGGGGGCTAGTCCCCTTCAGTTTTCTCTTCAGCATATAAAAGGCATGCTCAATTGGGTTCAGATCAGGTGATTGACTTGGCCACTCAAGAAATTGACCATTTTTTAGATTTGAAAAACTCCTTTGTTGCTTTAGCAGTATGTTTGGGATCATTGTCTTGCTGTAGAATGAACTGCCGACCTATGAGTTTTGAAGCATTTGTTTGAACTTGAGCAGCTAGGACGTGTCTATACACTTCAGAATTCATTATGCTACTACAATCAGCAGTTGTATCATCAATGAAGATAATAAGTGAGCCAGTACCTTCAGCAGCCATACACACCCAGGCCATAACACCCCCACCACCGTGTTTCACAGATGAGGTGGTATGCTTTGGATCTTGGGCAGTTCCATCTCTCCTCCATACTTTGCTCTTGCCATCACTCTGATATAAGTTAATCTTCGTCTCATCTGTCCACAAGACCTTTTTCCAGAACTGTGGTTGCTCTTTTAAGTACTTCTTGGCAAACTGTAACCTGGCCATCCTATTTTTGCGGCTAACCATTGGTTTGCATCTTGCAGTGTAGCCTCTGTATTTCTGCTCATGAAGTCTTCTGTGGACAGTGGTCATTGACAAATCCACACCTGACTCCTGAAGAGTGTTTCTGATCTGTCGGACAGGTGTTTGGGGATTTTTCTTTATTATAGAGAGGATTCTTCTGTCATCAGCTGTGGAGGTCTTCTTTGACTTTCGCTTTGCTCACCAGTGTTCTTGTTCTTCTTAATGATGTTCCAAACAGTTGATTTTGGTAAGCCTGAGGTTTGGCTGATGTCTCTAACAGTTTTATTCTTGTTTCTCAATCTCATAATGGCTTCTTTGACTTTCATTGGCACAACTTTGGTCCTCATGTTGCTAAACACCAATAAACGTTTCCAAAGGTGATGGAAAGACTGGAGGAAAGACTAGGTGCTGAGAGCTCTCTTATACCTGCATTAAGGAGGCAATTAAACACACCTGAGCAATTACAAACACCTGTGAAGCTATGTGTCCCAAACATTGTGGTGCCCTGAAATGGGGGGACTATGTATAAACACAGCTGTAATTTCTACATGGTGAAACCAAAACATATAAAATACCCTTTAATAAAACCTGACAATGTGCACTTTCACCACATGTGATTTTTTTCTATTACAAATCTCAAATTGTGGAGTACAGAGGCAAATAAATAAATGATGGGTCTTTGTCCCAAACATTATGGAGGGCACTGTAGTTCCATTAATTAATTAGATAGTTAACCAATTTGAATTGGTTATGCTGCTGCCAATGTATTCATTTTTTCCTTGACTTCATTGTAAAAGCCCTTTATTATCTTGCATGGCGTGTATAACAGGGCATTAGCTAATTGATATGGTTGGCATGACTTGCCCTGAGAAATTGTGGGAGTATTCTTCGATTCATTATTTATTCCCTGATCCCTTAAGTGCTTTCACTCTCATGATATATAAAGAGTTGTCTGGTTAGTGTTGAATATTTATAAAGGATCTGTTTATACACCCGTTCTTTTAGTCTCAGGATAAATTAATGTTCGACAATACGTGATGTTTTGAACATAATATCTTCAGCCATGTAATCTGTTCTATTTAATAAAAAAACTTTTCATCTTCCATGGACGATGGCAGCATGCAGCTCCACTTAAAAATATGTAAAGCAAAATCAGAACTTTTTGGGCATGTGACCTCAAGTGTCCTTGAGCCTGTAACTGGTTTCCATTTTGGCCTAAACTCATTATTTGATGACTGTTGTTGTATTGGCTCCATTTGGAGCAAGTAAGAATGTTGCTCATAGCGCTTTTCAAAAATGTTCTTGAAGGATAATTCATCACTTTTAAATCAATGATATTCAATGCCATGGGTTAGGAGATGAGATGTTCTGATTCAATATTAACCAGTGGTTACCTGGCACATGAATATTGTCCATTGTCTTGCCCTGAAATTGCCTGCCAACAACTTGCATTTTATACCACACATACAGCCTTCATTACTGGCCTGTTGAATAATATTGGGACCCATGTCGATCCAATCCTCTTGATTCATCGGATAAAGGAAGGGATGGAGATCCCTAACCTACGAGATTCACTGGTGAAGATCCTTCAGGATTACAACTTGCAGGTCAGTATTGGAGGGAAGGAAACAAACGTGGACAATTACATTTTCTGCACAACGTTTGGCAGAAGCTGCATAGAAGTTGTCTTCAAAGAGCAAATTAAGATGTCGTAGGCATTGCGGTAGAAGAGACGAGAGAACTAATGAAGTCAAGTTCACCTTTTCCTTTCCATGACTCACTGAATCAGCTGCACACAGAGAACATTTTTCAACATGACCATCTGTTTCAATGATGACAAAGAGGCAGGAAACATGTTCCCAATGTTGGGGGAGTCCAGAACAAGGGGCCACAGTTTAAGAATAAGGGATAGGCCATTTAGAACTGAGATGAGGAAAAACTTTTTCAGTCAGAGAGTTATGAATCTGTGGAATTCTCTGCCTCAGAAGGCAGTGGAGGCCAATTCTCTGAATGCATTCAAGAGAGAGCTAGATAGAGCTCTTAAGGATAGCGGAGTCAGGGGGTATGGGGGGAAGGCAGGAATGGGGTACTGATTGAGAATGATCAGCCATGATCACATTGAATGGCGGTGCTGGCACGAAGGGCCGAATGGCCTCCTCCTGCACCTATTGTCTATAAAGGTCCGTCTGTCACTTGTCTTCCTCGTTACTCACTCTGCCTGTGCATGTTAACTTTCCCTGGCTACTCCACAGAGACACCCATACCCAAAGGGCTACCAGAATCTTTTCAATCTCTCGCCATTTGCAAAATTGTCCAACTTCTTATTTTCTCGCACAGCATGACCTCACATACTATATTTAATCTGCCATCTTCCTGCTCATTGACAATTTGTCCATCTCGCCCGATGTTCCTTTGCAACCTCCCTAAACTCCCACCCACCTTTGTGTCATCGACAGACTTGGATATGTTCCCCGCATCCAATTCATGAACACACATTATTAACAGCTCGGGCTGTGACACCACTCCCTGTCACCATGCCAGTAGCTGCAGAATTAGGATGCAGATTGTCAGGCCCTCAGGATATGTCATCTGTAAGATACTAAATAATACTAAAAAAATTCTCCTCAAGGTATGTCTACTTTGAAGAAGTTCTCCTCCTCTCTTCGACGAGATAAACTCCCACTTCAGGTAGTCCCTGCTTCCCCTCTCTATCCCCTCCCCCTTCCCAGTTCTTCTACAAGTCTTCCTGTCTCCGACTACATCCTATCTTTGTCCCGCCCCCTCCCCTGACATCAGTCTGAAGAAGGGTCTCGACCCGAAACGTCACCCATTCCTTCTCTCCTGAGATGCTGCCTGACCCGCTGAGTTACTCCAGCATCTTGTGTCTACCTTCGATTTAAACCAGCATCTGCAGTATTTTTTCCCTACTAAATAATACTTTTGTTTTACCGATGTTAATTGTTTTCAGGTTCCCGCTCACTCAAGGTCTCTGTAATTATGCACTAGTTCTGGGAGGTTTTCAGTGTCTTCCATGCAGAGGTATACAAATACTTGTTTAATAACTCTGCCATTTCCTTATTCCTCAACATAATTACCAGTGTCCCAGGCACATGTACTTCAATTAATTTTCCCCTTTTTGCATGTCTGTAGTTGATCTCCATTTTGTCTTTATCTTCCTGAACTACACTTGTATTCGACTCTCCTTTTCAACTTGTGATGTCTTGCTTCTCCTTCACTGAATTCACTGAATTCAGAAATATTCCCAGTTTTGCTACTCTGCACTGTTCAATGCTGACAGACGGGAACACGGAAGGATATTAGAGAGGATAGACAGTTAGGCACAGCATAAAATGCTGGAGTACCTCAGCGGGACAGGCAGCATCTCTGGAGAGAAGGAATGGGTGAGGTTTTGGGTTGAGAGTCAGGGGAGAGGGAGACACAGAGATATGCAAGGGTGAGGCGTGAAAACAAGAGATCAAATGGGGCGTAGTTAAGGAAAATGTATAGATCATTGTTAGCTGGGGGAAAGTGACGACGAAGCATACAGAGAGGACCTTTAATCAGGAGGACAATCAGACTGGTCGGACAACTATGACAGGGAGGGATGGAGAGAGAGGGAAAGCAAGGGTTACTTGAAGTTAGCGGTCAATATTCATTGGGTATCAAAAATATAAAATTATATTATCTTTTATATTATTAATATGTTTTAGATTGTATTATTAAATTTGTATTACGAAGCGATCTGAACGATTTACAAACCCCAGTATCTAACATCCTACTCCAATGCCACAAAAACCTCCAAACCACAGGTCTGTGAGTTTAATTGAGCTTCTCCATTCTGGCCCCATGCCACCAACATGCCCAAATCCACAACTTGTTCTGCTTGCCAGGGATCATTCCCAGCTGTTTCTTACTCGAATCTTTATTGTAGATAGGGGTGAGTTACTGCAGCATTTTGTGCCCATCTTTAATGTAAACCAGAATCTGCAGTTCCTTCCAACCCGAGTCTTTATTGCGGTCTCTCCTACCGGTCGCAAGTCAGTCTGGCTAACAGCCAGTAGAACAGGAAATGAACAGAGAATTCTACAAATTCACAACTCTCTGGGTGAAAAAGTTTCGTCTCACCTCAGTTTTAAATGGCCTCCCCTTTAATCTTAGGGACACGGTCTAGGAATAAAGGGGAGGCCATGTAAAACTGAGGTGAGAAGAATCTTTTTCACCCAGAGAGTTGTGAATTTGTGGAATTCTCTGCCACAGAGGGCAGTGGAGGCCAATTCACTGGATGAATTTAAAAGAGAGCTCTAGGGGCTAGCGGAATCAAGGGATATGGGGAGAAGGCAGGCACAGGTTACTGATTGTGGATGATCGGCCATGATCACAATGAATGGTGGTGCTGGCTCGAAGGGCCAAATGGCCTCCTGCACCTATTTTCTATGTTTCTAAAAGCAAGTTCAAAAGTCATCCACAAAGATCAGTGAATCTCACAAAAGAACACAATAAAACTGGAGCAGGATTAGGCCACCTGCCCACCCCCCCCCCCCCCCCAATCTGCCCATGTCAATATAATCATGGCGGATCTACCCTGGCCTCAACTCCTTCCTGCCCGATCCCTATAGCCCACAATTCCAAGATCTTTCCTTAATTTATGTATGTCACTTCAAATACTTCTAATCATGTTGCCTCCACAACTCTCTGGGGCAGAGAATCCCTGCGAGAAGAAACGTCTATCTGACTGGCCCTTCATCTTGCCCTCGTTCAAGACTCTCCACAAATAAAAGCAACCCATCTCCCCTGTCAGGCTCCCCAGCATCATGTGAATTTCGATAAGATCACCCTTCGCTCTTCTAGACTCCAAAGACTACAGATCCAAGCTGTTTAGTCTCACTTGAAAGGACTATCATCTTTCAGGACCTACCCTGGTTACTGCCTGCAATGCTGCTGCACATAAGAGGACCTAAACTCTGCGTAGTACTCCCGGCTGACTCAACACTCTGCAATTCAGAACAAAACTTCCTGGTTTCTAAAACTCCAACTACTTGGCAAAAAGGGCACATGAATATCTTGATCCTCGTGTACGTAACTGAATTGCAATCCATTCCCAATTGGAAAAAAACCCAATGTGATCCCTCTTACTAAAGTGTGTGATCTCGCACTTGTCCCCCACCCCATTAAGACTCCAATTGCCAAGTATTCACCCAATTTACTCAACCTAGCTACATCCCTTTGAAGTTAGATTATTTTCACGTCTTACTTTCCACCTATTTCATGTTATCGGCAAACTCGAATGCCTGAGAGTTTCTATTGATATCAAAAGATTAGATTATTGGTGAAAAATCAGAGGGAAAATTCCATGATCTTAATAACATAGTGGGAAAGTTTTACATCTACAAGAAAGCAACTTTTAACACTGACAGATATTTGCATGGTTCTTGATTTTCCTTTGGCCTGTATGATAATGCCCCCCAATTTTTGAGTCCTAAAAATTACTGCATCAATGGCACAAAATCTGCTTTAAACAAAATTAAGAGATTGCCCATTGTCAAGGATGCCATATCTGGTTGAAATGTCTGGTTCATATGTTGAAAGACTGGAGCGGCTAGGCTTGTACACACTGGAATTTAGAAGGATGAGAGGGGATCTTATTGAAACATATAAGATTATTAAGGGGTTGGACATGTTAGAGGCAGGAAACATGTTCCCAATGTTGGGGGAGTCCAGAACCAGGGGCCACAATTTAAGAATAAGGGGTAGGCCATTTAGAACGGAGATGAGGACAAACATTTTCACTCAGAGTTGTAAATCTGTGGAATTCTCAGCCTCAGAAGGCAGTGGAGGCCAATTCTCTGGATGCTTTCAAGAGAGAGCTAGATAGAGCTCTTGAGGATAACGGAGTCAGGGGGTATGAGGAGAGGGCAGGAAAGGGGTACTGATTGTGGATGATCAGCCATGATCACATTGAATGGCGGTGCTGGCTCGAAGGGCCGAATGGCCTACTCTTGCACCTATTGTCTATTGTTAAAATAAGCTGCAATCACATGGATTTAAAACCTTCCCAGTACATTATTAAGATCATGGTATTTTGCTCTCTGACATGTCAACAATATTCTATCTTTATTATCGGAAACCCTCAAACTGGTTGAACAACACATTTAAGGCCTTGCCTTTTGCAAATAGGTGCTGCATGTGTTTACAACTTTCCGGTGTAACTGTTTAGTTGCAAGGTATATTGACTTCTGCAAAGGTGATAAGATTTTTCAGTTCAAAATTCAGACTCTCGCACTAACCTCTGCATTGCTTCCTCACTGAGCACATCCTACCCTGATGATATTTATCAAGCTGAGTTTCTGAGAGAAGGGAGGGTTTGTATTTCATAAACTGTGTCAGCTCTTCTCCAATACTTGTTTGCAGATTCTATTGCGGGAGGGGTGTAAAAAGATCATCGTGACTGACTGCTTGGCACTGTTGAAGAAAATGCATAAAACCCAAATGAGAGGTGTTCGTGTTGATGGTAAGCAACCTTCCATATCAATCCCGACGTCACCGGTTACTGCTTTTTAATTGCTGAAACGAGCTTGCCATTAAACTCGCACTGACTGCTGAATTCTGCTGTTAAAATAGAGTATTTCTGTGTTATTCCGAGAAATATTCCCATTGGGATTAATATTTCTACACACTGATAACCACTGACACGCTTGCAACGTTGAGTAAAATTTATTCAACATTAAACTGCAAACATGGTGGTGCAGCAGTAGATCTACTGCCTTGCAGCGCCAGAGACCCAGGTTTGATCCTGACTGGGTGCTAGGAAAATAACTGCAGATGCTGGTACAAATCGAAGGTATCACAAAATGCTGGAGTAACTCAGCAGGTCAATAGACAATAGGTGTAGGAGTAGGCCATTCGACTCTTCGAGCCAGCACCGCCATTCAATGTGATCATTGCTGATCATTCTCAATCAGTACCCCGTTCTTGCCTTCTCCCCATACCCCCTGACTCCGCTATCCTTAAGAGCTCTATCTAGCTCTCTCTTGAATGCATTCAGAGAATTGGCCTCCACTGCCTTCTGAGGCAGAGAATTCCACAGATTCACAACTCTCTGACTGAAAAAGTATTTCCTCATCTCCGTTCTAAATGGCCTACCCCTTATTCTTAAACTGTGGCCCCTGGTTCTGGACTCCCCCAACATTGGGAACATGTTTCCTGCCTCTAACGTGTCCAACCCCTTAATAATCTTATACGTTTTAATAAGATCACCTCTCATGTCAGGGAGCATCTCAGTAGAGAAAGAATGGGTGACGTTTCCGGTCGAGACTGAAGAAGGGTCTCGACCCGAAACGTCACCCATTCCTTCTCTCCTGAGATGCTGCCTGACCTGCTGAGTTACTCCAGCATTTTGTGATACCTCTGACTACGGCTGCTTGTCTGTAACGGAGTTTGTACGTTCTCCCCGTGACCTGTGTGGGTTTTCTCTGAGATCTTCGGTTTCCGCCCACACTCCAAAGACGTACAGGTTTGTAGGTTAATTGGCTTGGTATAAAGGTCAAATTGTCCTTAGTGTGTGTAGGGCAGTGTTAATGTGCGGGGATAGCAGGTTGGTGCGGACTCGGTGGGCCGAAGGACCTGTTTCCGCACTGTATCTCTAAACTAAGCTAAACATTCCTCAAATGGGAGGCAGCTGAAACAGTTAATTATTGAAAAGTCTGATTCCACACATAGTCGTCCCTTTCCTCTGGATTAATGCTGCCTTTAAATTGAAGACAACATGATTAAAGAGACAAGATCACTCTAGGTACAGAGCCAGCCAAAGGCCAATGCCAAAGAGTGGTAATGATGGGAGACCATAATGGGGAGGAACGAGGTACTGATTGTGGATGATCAGCCATGATCACATTGAATGGCGGTGCTGGCTCGAAGGGCCGAATGACCTACTCCTGCACCTATTGTCCATTGTCTATCTTTAGTTTGGAGGAAATATACAGTGGTATATCCAGCGGCACTTTCAGGAATTCTCTCTCTTTAATATGTAAGAATGTCTTTGACTTGGGTATGCAGGTAACAATTTGAGTTTACAGATGATATTAAACATCGAGATGCAGTAGGCAGTGAAGAGGAAAGAAATGGAGTTCGGCCGTCGTCGTGGCTGTCCCTCGAGGTCGAGGATGATGGTCTACGTTCTGGTGTCAGAACGAAGACGCCTGTGTGCGTGTGTTTGTTTAACGTGCACTTGATGTTGCACTTCAAGAAGCACACGGTCCTTCACAAATCAATCAACTCATTCCAATGGCAAGACGATTGGAGCTGATAGATTTGTTGCAGCCTTCACAGCCGTTGAGTTCAAGATAACTGTGTCCGCCTGGTCCGCCGTTGAGGTCTTGTACGTTGGATCGTTCTTAGTCTGGGACCCTCATCCTCGACCTTACCGCCATGGGTGGCCCCACCAGAAGCTAGTGCTTCCGACGGCATCGCTCTCGGAATCATGGGGGCACGCAAGCCTCTTCACCGCGACAAGGTGAACGATCTGACGAGGTTCAGTAGGACATTGCTGAAATGGCCAGACATGTTGGCAGATAAAGCTTTCTAAAACAGTGGGAAGTAAAGCATTGTGGAAGAAAATAATGTGAAATTACAGCAAAACCACTATTCCCTTCTAATTAGTGCATCCCAAGCCTCAACTCAGTGCATTTTGTTCCTCAATTACTTGCACTAAACCTGTTCAGTAGAATATGAACAGAATTCTTCTGGATTATACAGAGGAGGAATTGCCACTGTGGTCTCCTAAGTCAGACCTACTGCCTTTTATTTTGAGCTGTATTGCAAACATTGAGATCTCTGAAATCTTCTCTGTGAGATTTTTCTTTCTCCGGATTCTCTTCAAGGGAATCCCCTCACTGAGACCCCTTGGATCTGTTGCTTTCTGCCATTCTGCAGGATTTCACTTTTTACTGGATAGCGTGCCAGTGGAATTTTTCACCCTCATAAACTGTTGAAAAGAGTTTGAGTTTCTCCATGGTTTTCGCAGTGGTTGGCCAAGGGCACATTGGTCTAACGGGTGGTCTTTTGAGGTGTTCAGCCCATCTCCATGTGATTTCTTACTTGTCTTTCATGAGTGTTGTGCCATCTGACAACTCAAGAACTGTGCCAGATTTAGATAGTTTATAGATCCTTTGGGAGTGTTAAAGGACCAAGTGGACCTGTTGGGCCCAAACCTCTCCTGCATTGGTGCAGCACCCTCTCCTCCCCCAGTCCCTTTTCCCCTCTCCCCTCCCCTCTCCTCCCCCCTCCACTCCTCCCTTCCTCTCTCTCTCCCCTCCCCCTCCCCTCCTTCCCCTCCCTCCCCCTCCCCTCCTTCCCCTCCCTCCCCCTCCTCCCCTTCCCCTCCCCTTCCCCTCCCCCTCACTCCATCCCCCTCAACCCCCCTTATCCTCCCTCCACCCTCCCCCCTCCCTCCCTAGGAGATAGATTTAAACTTTAGAATGTGAATAACTTAAAAAACGTAGCACCAATTTCAACGAAACGTCTTCCATTGGCACCAAAGGGACGACGGTGAATAAGGTGGGCCTAAAATTGTCGCGCTATCATGTGCCGTTTTGGCTCTAGTTCAGGAACAAACAAACGAGAGTTTTAGTAGATAGATGTGTACATTGTTTGTAAGGATGCATCTCAGCAGCTTTTTTTCTCCCACTATTTGAGTCAAGAGGAGAGTCTGTTACCAGCATCAGTCGTTTCACCAACCAGACACTATGGGTGGAAGGCGACTGGCACAGGAGAAGGGAGAGATGAAATATATTTAATGCTGTGTGTTCTTGTGATCCAGAACACAATGCCTGGTAGAAAAGGCTTGAGTAACAGCCTTCACACGTTTCCCCTTTTTTAACTATGCCTCCAATTCCTTTTGAAAATTGTGTGGAGAAGAGCCAATGAGGGAGATTAGGAAGAATAATGATTTCAGATAATCCTGCAATGTATTATTTTACTATTCTGTAAATAATTGTTTCTGGGTCAACTCTGATAGAAATGATTCTGCGGCAATGTGAATAGTGCCATCTGTTTTCTTGCAGAAGAGAATATTTGTGGATCGTGTCATTCTCCCATGTTGCCTGCAGGTAGGTGGCCTGTCTGCTGGGGGGAAGGTGGGTAGGGTTATGAGAAGTCAGCTGGGTAGATCTGTATTGCATGTGACTTTTGATTGTGTTCCCTTTCTGGCTTGCATTAAAGTAGAACTCGCTGACTCTTATTCATTAGGAAGACTATTAAGATGAAGATTATTAAGGGGTTGGACACGTTAGAGGCAGGAAACATGTTCCCAATGTTGGGGGAGTCCAGAACAAGGGGCCACACAGTTTAAGAATAAGGGGTAGGCCATTTAGAACTGAGATGAGGAAAAACTTTTTCAGTCAGAGAGTTGTGAATCTGTGGAATTCTCTGCCTCAGAAGGCAGTGGAGGCCAATTCTCCGAATGCATTCAAGAGAGAGCTAGATAGAGCTCTTAAGGATAGCGGAGTCAGGGGGTATGGGGAGAAGGCAGGAACGGGGTACTGATTGAGAATGATCAGCCATGATCACATTGAATGGCGGTGCTGGCTCGAAGGGCCGAATGGCCTCCTCCTGCACCTATTGTCTATTGTCTAAGACATGTAGTTCAGCAATTCAATCAATTCTAAGCACCTATGTTTCGATGCATTTCAGATCAGTTTTCTTTTCTTGTTAATATTTTAAAAGTAATTCTTAGGGATTGGGGTTCTCTTTTGACTGAAAATGAAGGATGTTTAATAATTTAGCCAATGCAAACGAATCTCCGTTTGATTGAACAGATCAGTGCTGTGAATCATTGGAGTTTGCACTTAAATTTAATGATCTAAAATGGTGCCTCACTAAGTTTTGAGGATGCATTCCTAAGGACAAAACCTCGAATGGAATTGGAGCTGAAAAGAGACACTAGACTGCAGATGCTGGAATCTTGCCTTGCCGAACAGGTCAGGCAGCATCTGTGGTGGGAATGGAAATATGATGTTTCTGGTCAGGACCCTTCGAAAATAAATTCTACGTCACTTGTATATGCAAAACGAATTTCGTTCGAGAGACTTTATGATCTGTGCAGGTGATCGTGCTGGCCTCGGTACAGCTCCGAGCCACCACATCTCAGTGTTGAGTTGTGTAGGAAAATAACTGCAGATGCTGGTACAAATGGAAGGTATCACAAAATGCCGGAGTAACTCAGCAGGTCAGGCAGCATCTAGGAGAGAGGGAATGGGTGACGATTCGGGTCGAGACCCTTCTTCAGACTCCTTCTCAGTGTTGAGTGGTTGTTTCACTTGTCTCAGCCAGCCCACAGTCGCAAAATCCACTCTTGAGATGGGAGTAATTCACTGCTCAGATGTGGGCTGACTGGATCTCGTATTTAACTTATGGGGGTACGTACCTGTGGATGTTAAGCAAAGGCACCTTGAGGATTTGGCACACTGCAGGGCAGCAGCATTTTGTATAATAGTGCGTCTAAAGTCTGCACTTTGGCTCAAGTCTGTGGGTAGATAATCCTTCTGCCTCTGGCATTCATACTATTTTGACTGTCTTTAGCGAACTACCTGTCCATCCTTCCTCTTTTATCCCAGATTATCTACATATTCAGATCAAATCTTAAGTTTGCCTATTGACTTAACTTGGAAACTGCTGCACTATTCCAGTGAGTTACAGACCGCTCCAGGTTTTCAAGTGGGTAAAGTTTCTAAATGGACCACGACAAAACAGGTTCACCTGCCCAGCGCAAATTGGAGGAACAGCACCTCCTATTTCGCTTGTGCAGTTTACACCCCAGCGGTATGAACATTGACCTCCCACTTCAGGTAGTCCCTGCTTCCCCTCTCTATCCCCTCCCCCTTCCCAGTTCTCCCACTAGTCTTCCTGTCTCCGACTACATCCTATCTTTGTCCCGCCCCCTCCCCTGACATCAGTCTGAAGAAGGGTCTCAACCCAAAACGTCACCCATTCCTTCTCTCCTGAGATGCTGCCCGACCCGCTGAGTTACTCCAGCATTTTGTGTCTACCTTCAATTTAAACCAGCATCTGCAGTTTTATTTTTACCTGCACAAAATTGGTGTTCTGTTCTCTATTTGTTGAATTAATTTCAGATCCCATTTAACCTGGTAGAGATATTCCTTTGTCTAGGTACTCGGTACACGCAATGTGTTCATGACTGAACATTGGGAATTGCTCTTGATATAAATCTTGATCTAATTCTTTTTAAACTCCTTATCACAATTTTTCTTTTTTTGCCAAAAGATTTGATATCTTTGTGCTTTGGCCAGTGTTTTGTCCTTTCATTAATTCCTTTACGAACGGTTGTTAGAAATACTGCGTAAAAAAGCACAGCAAACACTCCTTTGTGCAGTGAACAGAGTTGATTAACTTCGAAAAATTAAAGTGCACAGCAAAGAAAAACAACTTCACAATGATTTATCCGGAAAAATGCAGTGACTGGAAGACGATTAAACATAAATCATCTACGTAAAATTGCTGATTTAATAGCTGTGACCACCAAGCCTGATTGATAAAGAAATTGCCCTATAACACTTGCCCTTTGAGCGTTGCCACTTTGTGCAGCCTTTGATTTTAGTCCACTGAGGAGTTAGACCTTTTAATGTACGAAGTGAATAAATGAATATGTTGTGTTTCCTCATTTTAGATACTGCAAAAACATTCAGCGCAGTGGTCTTTAACTGCAGGCATATCTTTCACAAGGATTGCCTTCCTTCTCCTGGCATGGTATGTTTTTTTGTCCCAAACTATTTATTACACTGTAGATTTACAAAGGCCATGCCTACAGTTGGAACAGTGGAGGTCGCTCTTCGGACTGGAGGTGTGCGACTGGTGGTGTGTGTCGGGGCTCGGCGCTGAGCCCATTGCTGTTTGTCATCTCTATCGTTGATTTGGATGAGGGCACACGCGGCAAGATTAGCAAGTTTGCAGATGACACAAAAGCGGATGGTATTGCAGATAGTGAAGGTGGTTGTCAAAAATTGCAGCAGGGATCTTGATCAGTTGGGTAGGTGGGGCTGAGGAAAGGTTGATGGAATTTAATACAGAGAAATGTGAGGTGTCGAATTTTGAGAACACTAACATGGGCAGAATCAACACAGTGAATGGCAGGGCACTGGGGAGTGTTGTAGCGCAGTACATAGCACTAAGAGTACAGGTACGGTGGCGCAGCGGTAGAGTTGCTGCCTTACAGCGAATGCAGCGCTGGAGACTCAGGTTCGATCCTGACTACGGGCGCCGTCTGTACGGAGTTTGGACGTTCTCCCTGTGACCTGCGTGGGTTTTCTCTGAGATCTTCGGTTTCCTCCCACACTCCAAAGACGTGCAGGTTTGTAGGTTAATTGGCTGGGTAAATGTAAAAATTGTCCCTAGTGTGTGTAGGATAGTGTTAATGTGTAGGATAGTGTTAATGAGCGGTGGGCCGAAGGGCCTGTTTCCGCGCTGTATCTCTAAAAAAAAAAAGGTACATAGTTCGTTGAAAGGTAGTTAGGGTGGTCAAAAATACTTTTGGCTCATTGGGCTTCATCTGTCAGAGCATTGAGCGTGGAAGTTGGGAGGTCATGTTGCAGTGGTTTTAGTCCTCATTTTAGACTATTGTGTTCAGTTTTGGGCACCATGTTATAAGAAAGATTTTGTCAAGCTGGAAAGCATGCGGAGAAGAAGATTTACCAGGATGTTGCCAGGACTCAAGGGCCTGCGTTATAGGGAGAGGTTGAGCAGGCTGGGACTCTATTTCTTGGAGCGCAGGGAGATGAGGGGTGATCTTCTGTAGGTGTATAAAATCATGAGCGGAATAGATCTGGAAGATGCACAGAGTTTCTTGCTCAGAGTCGGGGAATCGAGAACCAGAGGACTTTGGTTTAAGGTGAGGGGAGGAAAGATTTAATAGGAACCTGAGGGGTAACTTTTTCACAGAAGGAGTGGTGGGTGTATGGAACGAGCTGCCGGAGGTAGTTGAGAAAGGTACTATCACAATGTTTAAGAAACATTTAGACAGGTACATGTATTGGACAGGTTTGGAGGGATGTGGGGCAAGCATAGGCAGGTGGGACTGGTGTCGATGGGGCACGTTGGCCGGTGTGGGCAAGTTGGGCTGAAGTGCCTGTTTCCAAGCTGTATTTTTTAAATTCTATCCAAGTGTCCTGAAGAATCCTGCGTAAACTTTTGTTTCACAAGTCTAGATTTCCTTAAGTTAATATTTGATACCTACTGTTATTTGTTTTGCTGTTTGTGGATGATGTACATTGTAGACTCTCAAAATGCTGCTCAGATGCTTGCAGGAGCCATTTTTGTGCAGAAGAGCTGACTATGTACTTCAAAGTGATCTCTAAGGTAGACACAAAATGCTGGAGTAACGCAGCGGGTCAGGCAGCATCTCGGGAGAGAAGGAATGGGTGACGTTTCGGGTCAAGACCTTTCTTCAGACTGATGTCAGGGGAGGGGGCGGGACAAAGATAGGATGTAGTCGGAGACAGGAAGACTAGTGGGAGAACTGGGAAGAGGGAGGGGATGGAGAGGGGAAGCAGGGACTACCTGAAGTTAGAGAAGTCAATGTTCATACCGCTGGGGTGTAAAGTACCCAAGCAAAATATGAGGTGCTGTTCCTCCAATTTGCGCTGGGCCTCACTCTGACAATGGAGGAGGCCCAGGACAGATAGGTCAGATTGGGAATGGGAGGGGGAGTTGAAGTGCTGAGCCACTGGGAGATCAGGTTGGTTCGGGCGGACTGAGCGGAGGTGTTGAGCAAAACTTTTCGCCAAGCCTGCGTTTGGTCTCGCCAATGTAGAGAAGATGACATCTGGAACAGCGGATACAATAGATGAGGCTGGAGGAGGTGCAGGTGAACCTCTGCCTCACCTGGAAAGACTGTTTGGGTCCGTGGATGGACACCTGGAAAGACTGTTTGGGTCCTTGGATGGTCAAAATGATGTCTAGTTTATCTCCTGAGATTTGGGCCTCTTTTCACTTTTGATTTCATGTAGAGAAAGCATCTGGTAGGTACTGGTCCTAGCACCCAAGATTTAGAATTGTTGTTTCAGCTTTTTCCTTCTGGGAGCAGTACAGATTAACATTTGATTATTTTGTTTCTTTAACAGTTCTGTAACATCTGCAGTGCAAAAAATCGAGGGCCTGCCAGTGGACTGAGTGAAGTTTAAACACTGAGGTGCATTTGACTAACAACTACTAATCTACAAACCTTTGCTGATTTCTTGTAATACAAGTTATTTCCATCAAATGTCGTGTGACAAGCATCAACTCTAGTACTTGTATGAATATCAGATATTAACTGTTCATAAAAATTATTAACACCTGACTTCTTGCACAGAATCCACTTGCTGAAGTGGATTCCACTTGCTGAACCCATATGATTGTATCTAAAATGCAGATGACAGCTGTGTATCTGTCCTTCAGAACTCTTGTGTATTGTGCTCATCGGCTTAGAACTATTCAGAGACGTTCTGAGGCTTGCCGAAGATGCAATCAAATTAAACTTTATTTGCATTGATCATAATTGTCATTGATCGAAATAAATATGTTTTTATTTGGCGTGAGCTGCACATGATACCTTTGCCACAGAAACCTATAAGCACGTATGAGAAATCTGATGATTAAACACGGAAACAGGGAATTACAGATGCTCGTTTACAAAAAAAAAGGCACGAGTTGCTGGCGTAACTCAACGGGCCAGGCAGCGTCTCTGGAGAACATGGACAGGCGATGTTTTGGGTGGGGGGGGTGGGAAGAAATCTGAAAGAGAGGAGGGGCAGGACAAAGCCTGGCAAGTAATAGATGGATACAGATGAGGGTGGTGGGGGGGGGGGGGGGGGGGGGGGGGGAGTTGATGGGCAGGTGGTTGGACATAGGCCAGAGATGAAAAAGACAGAAGGTGTGAGACAAAGAATTGAAGAGTTGCAAATTGCGAGCTGGCGGAAGGAATGTGGGTGGACGAGGAGACGGTGGGGAGAAATATGTGTGAGTTCAGGTGGGCACAGAGGGGCCGGGGAAGGGGGTTTGGTTAGTTAGCTAAACCTGGAGAATTCAACGTTCATACCATTAGGTTGTAAGCTACGCATGCAGAATATAAGGATTGATTTCTTAAAATTGGTGAATTCAGTGTATCACATTGTAAGCTATTTCTTACCTAAAATTGGAGATTCTTCTCTGATTAAATAGTTGTTCCATGCATTGAAAGGTTTCAGAGATCTTTTATTGTCACGTGTACCAATTAAGGTACAGTGATATGCGAATTACCATAGCTCAGAGGCCGATCCTTGGGCGGCACGGTGGCGCAGCGGTAGAGTTGCTGCCTTACAGCGAATGCAGCGCCGGAGACTCAGGTTCGATCCTGACTACGGGCGCCGTCTGTACGGAGTTTGTACGTTCTCCCCGTGACCTGCGTGGGTTTTCTCCGAGATCTTCGGTTTCCTCCCACACTCCAAAGGCGTACAGGTATGTAGGTTAATTGGCTGGGCAAATGTAAAAACTGTCCCTAGTGTGTAGGATAGTGTTAGTGCGCGGGGGATCGCTGGGCGGCACGGACTCGGTGGGCCGAAGGGCCTGTTTCTGCGCTGTATCTCTAAATCTAAAAAAAAACATACAGCCTTACGGGAAAAAAAAACAACAAGACACACAACTGCACAAACGTTAACATAAACATCCACCACAGCGGATTCCCCACATTCCTCACCGTGATGGAAGGCAAAAAAGTCCAAGCCTCTTCCTCTTTATTATTTATTCTCCCACGGTCGGGGCAGTCGAACCATCCGTCGGGGCGATCGAAGCTCCCGCAGCCAGCGGTCGAATCTCCCGCGTCGGGGCGATCAAAACTTCCTTGGCTTGGAGTTCCCGATGTCGGTCTCTGACCAGAGACCGCGGGCTTCGTGATGTTAAAGTCTGCAAATACCCACGGTTGGAGCTCAGAGGCCGAACCTTTGGCAAAGGGATCGCGGGCTCCACAATGCTAAGTCCACAGGCACCCATGGCTGGACCTCTCAAAATCGGTCTCCAGCAAAGGCCGCCAACTCCTCGATGTTAGGCCGCAGTGCGGACGAAGATACGATACAGAAAAAAATCCCATCTCCGTCGAGGTAAGACATTAGAAAAAGTTTCCCCCCAACCGCCCCCCCCCCCACTTAAAACAAGAAAAGAACACTAAAAACATACATTCAACACATACTATTAAAACAAAGAAGGAAGGGACACAGACTGTTGGCGAGGCAGCCATTGCTGGTGCCACCCGGTGGATAAAATAGTTCTTTATTTGTTTCACTTAAAGCACATAAATGTCATGTAGGTACTAGTCCTAGCACCCAAGATTTAGAAGAAAAAAAAATATTTCAGCTTTTTCCATGTGGGAGCATTACAGATTAACATTTGATTTTTGTTTCTTTAACAGTTCTGTAACATCTGCAGTGCAAAGAAATCAAGGGCCTGCTAGTGGAATGAGTGAAGTTTAAACACTGAGGTGCATTTGACTGACAACTACTAATCTACAAACAATAGACAATAGGTGCAGGAGGAGGCCATTCGGCCCTCCGAGCCAGCACCGCTATTCAATGTGATCATGGCTGATCATTCTCAATCAGTACCCCGTTCCTGCCTTCTCCCCACACCCCCTGACTCCGCTATCCTTAAGAGCTCTATCTAGCTCTCTCTCTTGAATGCATTCAGAGAATTGGCCTCCACTGCCTTCTGAGGCAGAGAATTCCACAGATTCACAACTCTCTGACTGAAAAAGTTTTTCCTCATCTCAGTTCTAAATGGCCTACCCCTTATTCTTAAACTGTGGCCCCTTGTTCTGGAACCTTTGCTGATTTGTTGTAATACAAGTTATTTCCATCAATTGCTGTTTGACAAGCATCAACACTGGTACTTGTATGAATATCAGATATTAACTGTTAATAAAAATTATTAACACCTGACTTCTTATTGAGAATCCACTTGCTGAACCCACAGTGAGAGAGGTTTGGTAGCACACGGTGATACAAACTTTATTTGGATTTTTTTTTGTAGATGTTTCATTTGGAATTGTACAAGATAGGATATCAGAATCAGAATAGCCTTTATTGTCATCCAAAAATGACTTTTGGACGAGATTCCATTACCCACAGTCCAACGATAAGAGCAATAAAAATAAGCAATAACACACACAATCACAAACCAACACAAAACAAAAAAAGAAACATCCATCACAGTGAGTCTCCTCCAGTCCCCTCCTCACTGTGATGGAAGGCCAGAATGTCTTTTCTCTTCCCCTGCCGTCTTCTCCCGCGGTCAGGCTTTTGAAGTTGCCACGTTCCAGGCCGCGCCAGACGGTGAAAGGTCCGCAGCGGGCCGACCCAAGCCCCGCGATCCGGGGCGGGCGAAGACGCTGCCGCTGCACGTCGTGGCTCCCGACATTGAAGCCCCCGCCGGGCAGAGAAAATCCCGCGGCCTATTTCAGGCCCAGCCGGACGGTGACTAAAACACTGCATTCTGTGTTCGTGTTCCACTCCTACCCAATATCTAGCCATTCTTTAATGCAAGGATACAGTTTTTCATTTTATGTATCCATGCTTTAAAGAATTTTATACATTTCAATGAGTAAATCACTGAAAGGTAATGAGATGTGAGTCTAATCTGTGTATTCCTCACCTTGCACAAGTTATTGTATACACTGATCAGCCAAAACATTATGACCACTGACAGGTGAAGTGAATAACATTGATTATCTTGTTACAATGGCACCTGTCAAGGGGTGGGATATATTAGGCAGCAAGTGAACAGTCAGTTCTTGAACTTGATATGTTGGATGCAGGAGAAATGGGCAGGAGTAAAGACCTGAGCGACTTTGACAAGGGCCAAATTGTTATGGCCAGACGACTGGGTCAGAGCATCTCTGAAACGGCAAGGCTTGTGGGGTGCTCCCGGTCAGCAGTGGTGAGTACCGACCGACAGTGGTCCGAGGAGGGACAAACCACAAACCGGAGACAGGGTGTTGGGCGCCCAAGGCTCAACGAAGGCTATCCTGTCTGGTCCGAACTGACAGAAGGTCGACTGTGGCACACGTCACAGAAAATTTTAATGGTGGTCCAGGGAGGAATGTGTCACAATACACAGTGCATCACACCCTGCTGCGTATGGGGCTGCACCCGGAGGACCAAAGGCATATTAGGCAGGTGGTCATAATGTTTTGGCTCATCAGGTCATAATGTTTTGGCTCATTGATGTGTGTGCTAATTGTTATGGCACCAGACTAATTGAAATTAAGCCATGTATTCGAAGGGCGAATGGCCTACTCCTATTGTCTATTTGTCATATTTGTGGCTCAGTTGAATTCAAACACTTAGAACATAGAAACATAGAAAATAGGTGCAGGAGTAGGCCATTCGGCCCATCGATGGGCCAAATGGCCTCCTCCTGCACCTGTTGTCTATTGTTAATTTCATGATTGCTGCTACCTTGAGTCACCTTCACAATGGATTCAGTAATTAATCTCATCTCATTGCACAACACATAGAAAATAGGTACAGGAGAAGGCCATTTGGCCCATCGAGCCAGCACCGCCACTCACTGTGATCATGGCTGATCATCCACAGAGAAATGTGGCAGAGAATTCCACAAATTCACAACTCTGGGTGAAAAAGTTTTTTTTCTCTTCTCAGTACCTGGTGCAAAATAGGCTGGATCTGTTAAGCAAGCTGCTGGAGGAACTCGGAAAGACTTGGCAAGCATTAGTGGATCCAGATGAGGAGGGGTATATTGGCAGATGGATTCAGATGGTGGAGGAAAGGGTGGAGATGGAGTTTGTAAGTTCTCCCTGGGACTGCGTAGGTTTTCTCCGGGTGCTCTGGTTTCCTACCACACTCCAAAGGCGTACAGGTTTTCTATGAAAGGCAGGCATGTACTTAGATGGTACCTGCAACCTCAGCATCTCTCAAAGTGGTTTGCAGCCAAGGAAGTACTTCTGAAGAATGGCCACTGTAGTAATGTAGGAAACATGGCAGCCAATTCTTGCTCGCCAAGTTCCCAGAAAAAAAAGGGTATTAAATGAGGGAAGCCTTGATGGGAAATATTGCTCGAGATATAGACAATAGACAATAGGTGCAGGAGGAGGCCATTCGGCCCTTCGAGCCTGCACTGCCATTCAATATGATCATGGCTGATCATCCAGCTCAGTAGCCTGTACCTGCCTTCTCTCCATACTCCCTGATCCCTTTAGCAAAAAGGGCCACATCTAACTCCCTCTTAAATATAGCCAATGAACTGGCCTCAACTACCTTCTGTGGCAGAGAATTCCACAGACTCACCACTCTCTGTGTGAAGAAATGTTTTCTCATCTCGGTCCTAAAAGACTCCCCCTTATCCTTAAGCTGCGACCCCTGGTTCTGGACTCCCCTAACATCGGGAACAATCTTCCCGCATCTAGCCTCTCCAACCCCTTAAGAATTTTATATGTTTCTATAAGATCCCCCCTCAGTCTTCTAAATTCCAGCGAGTACAAGCCCAGTCTATCCAGTCTTTCCTCATATGCAAGTCCCGCCATCCCAGGGATTAATCTGGTGAACCTTCTCTGTACTCCCTCTAAGGCAAGAACGTCTTTCCTCAGGTTAGGAGACCAAAACTGCACACAATACTCCAGGTGCGGTCTCACCAAGGCCCTGTACAACTGCAGCAGAACCTCCCTGCTCCTAAACTCAAATCCTCTTGCTATGAATGCCAACATACCATTCGCTTTCTTCACTGCCTGCTGCACCTGCATGCTTGCTTTCAATGACTGGTGCACCATGACACCCAGGTCACGTTGCACCTCCTCTTCTCCCAATCGGTCACCATTCAGGTAATACTCTGCTTTCCTGTTCTTGCCGCCAAAGTGGATAACCTCACATTTATCCACATTATATTGCATCTGCCATGCATTTGCCCACTCGCCTAATCTATCCAAGTCACTCTGCAGCCTCCTAGCATCTTCCTCGCAGCTAACACTGCCACCCAGCTTCCTGTCATCCGCAAACTTAGAGATGTTGCATTCAATTCCCCTCGTCCAAATCATTAATATACACTGTAAATAACTGGGGTCCCAGCACTGAGCCTTGCGGTACCCCACTAGTCACTGCCTGCCATTCCAAAAAGGACCTGTTTATTCCTACTCTTTGCTTCCTGTCCGCCAACCAATTTTCTATCCACCTCAACACTGAACCCTCAATACCGTGTGCTTTAAGTTTGTACCCCAATCTCCTATGTGGGACCTTGTCGAAGGCCTTCTGAAAGTCCAGATATAACACATCGACTGGTTCTCCCTTATCCACTCTGCTAGTTACATCCTCGAAAAATTCTATAAGATTCGTCAGACATGATTTGCCTTTGGGAAATCCATGCTGACTTTGTCCGATGATATCACCACTTTCCAAATGTAATGCTATCACATCTTTAATAACTGACTCTAGCATTTTCCCCACTACCGATGTTAGGCTAACTGGTCTATAATTCCCCGTTTTCTCTCTCCCTCCCTTTTTAAAAAGTGGGGTTACATTAGCTACCCTCCAGTCCTCAGGAACTACTCCAGAATCTAAAGAGTTTTGAAAAATTATCACTAATGCATCCACTATTTCTGAGGCTACTTCCTTAAGCACTCTGGGATGCAGCCTATCTGGCCCTGGGGATTTATCGGCCTTTAATCCATTTAATTTACCTAACACCACTTGTGCACTTACTTCAGGGGTTTCTGTCCTTCTTTTGAAATAATATTGATACATCCCTTTCTAAATGTCCCAATGTAGTTAACAACCACTTCTTGGTGTACTTTGTTGAAATACAAGTACAGCTGCCAATTCACACACCACCAACCACAATGTGATAATGACCAAATATCCTTCTTTCGTGATGTTGATTGAGAGAAAACTCCGGGCTTTTTTTCATATTGATTTATTATTGTCAAATGAATTGAGGTACAGTGAAAAACATTGTCGATTGTAAAAGCCAGGAACTTTCATCAACTTCCTTTTTAAAATACTGGCTTTTCTTCAAAATCGTGCCATTGTTCTTTTATATCCATCTGAGAAAGCAAGGTTCAGTTTAACGCTTCATTTGAAAGACCGAACCTCCAGCAATGCAGTTTATCTAGAGACCGCACCTGGAGTACTGTGTGCAGTTTTGGTCTCCAAATTTGAGGAAGGATTTTCTTGCTATTGAGGGCGTGCAGCATAGGTTTACTATGTTAATTCCCGGAATGGCGGGACTATCAGATGTTGAAACACTGGAGCGACTAGGCTTGTATACACTGGAATTTAGAAGGATGAGAGGAGATCTTATCGAAACGTATAAGATTATTAAGGGGTTGAGTCCAGAACAAGGGGAGTCCAGAACAAGGGGCCACAGTTTAAGAATAAGGGGTAGGCCATTTAGAACTGAGATGAGGAAAAACTTTTTCAGTCAGAGAGTTGTGAATCTGTGGAATTCTCTGCCTCAGAAGGCAGTGGAGGCCAATTCTCTGAATGCATTCAAGAGAGAGTTAGATAGAGCTCTTAAGGACAGCGGAGTCAGGGGGTATGGGGAGAAGGCAGGAACGGGGTACTGATTGAGAATGATCAGCCATGATCACATTGAATAGGAGGCTCGAAGGGCCGAATGGCCTCCTCCTGCACCTATTGTCTATCGTCTATAACTGCATTGGAATGTCAGTCCAGATTTTTGTGCTGAGATCTCAAAATAAGGCTTCAACCTTTAGACAGAGAGGTGAAAATGGTACCAATTGAGACACCAGTTATACTTCACCCTGCCCGGGCAAGGCTAGCGGTATAATCAAGGACGAGTTGCACCCTGGCCACTCCCTCTTCTCCCCACTCCCATCGAGTAAAAAGTATAGAAATGTGAAAACGCACACCTCCAGATTCAGGGACAGTTTCTTTCCAGCTGTTATCAGACAACTGAACCATCCTACCACAACCAGAGAGCAGTCCTGAACTACTATCTATCTCATTGGTGACTCTCGGACTATCTTTGATCAGACTCTACTGGCTTTTCCTCGCACTGAACATTATTCCCTTATCATGTATCTATACACTGTAAATGGCTCGATTGTAATCATGTACAGTCCTTTTGGTGACTGGATAGCACGCAACAAAAAGGTTTTCACTACCTCAGTATACGTGATAATACGCTATACTAACTAAACCACTGACCTGATATGAGACATTATCTGTTAATATTCAGAAAATGCTTCATCCCAATGAACGTTATTCTCTTTTCATTATTTTAACCTGCCCGTAAACATCAATGGTCTTGTAGTTTGCTAGATTGTTTTACTCATTTACAAGCTACTACCCCCCTACATGACAATGTGTTGGTCTTTTTTTTCTCCATGAAATTCATTCTTTGGCTAACATTCAAGATTGTGGCCAATATATTCTTAAAAATAAATCTCAAGACTGATCTAATTTTCCAATTAATTATCATTCCATTGAACATGAAGAAATCGATGTAGCACATTATGTTCTCTAAGCAAAGATAACTTCGTACTACAAACAGTATTATAGGATAGGGTTATCTAAATGATCGCAAGCAGAACAACAAAGCCCAGCCAAATTGACAAAACCATAGTAACCAACGCATTGTAAAGTAACACAGTCTCATTCACTGAGAAAGTGTGCATTGACTAAATGCAGAAAGTTTGTCCATTATGACAATATCGCTTTCTTCTCTAACGATAAGAGATCTGACTGATCCAGGCACGATTCTGTTGGCCATAAACAGATTTTGTCTGCCCCATTAGAAACCACCCCAAGACACAGTTGGGAATGGTACTTCTGCAGTGTATTGTTGCTTGATAGAATACATTTTATCTTTATGAAGATCTCGAGTAAAAGTGCTCATGACCGAGTGCATAATGGAAAATGTTCAGTGACCTTTGCAAAAAGATCTTCGTGCACATTGAATTCTGAAGACTTGGTTTGGAATTACCTCCGTGACCATGGTCCTCCATATCTCTAACCTTCTCCGGTCCTACGGCCTTCACATCATGGCTGTCATTTTCAGACATTTGATGATACTTTATGACATTAAAGGCACGATGAATATGGATATATGTACAGAGGTATCCATAGAAAATATAAAACTGTGAAAGGCAATATAATTGAAAACTGAAAATATTCAAAATACTCATTCAGCGAGTAGGCAGCATTTGCAGAGAGAAGCAGTAAATGTTTCTCTGTCCACAACCTTTCTTTCACCTGAACTGGAAAAAATACATTTCATTAACATTTGTTATTTCTGGCAGAAAATTTGTGGAATTCTCTGTCACAGAAGGCAGTGGAGGCCAATTCGCTGGATGAATTTAAAAGAGAATTAGATAGAGCTCTCGAGGCTAGCAGAATCAAGGGATATGGGGAGAAGGCAGGGACAGGTGGATGATCAGCCAAATGGCCTCCTCCTGCACCTATTTTCTATGTAACATTGGAACAATTTAGATAAAGGTCCGTAGAATAAAATAATTTGTTTCTAAAGTGAATGTTGAGTTATAAACTCACATCTTGCCTCTAGTTAGAAAACATTAAGTATCACATTTTCAACATGGAGACCGACATCACAGAAACAGGCCCTTCGGTCAAACTTGCCCATGCCACCCAAGATGCCCTATCTACATTAGTCCCACCTGTGCACATTTGGCTCATTTCTCTCGAAACCTTTCCTGTCCACGTACATGTCCAAATGTCTTAAATGTTGTTATAGTACAGGCCTGAACTATCCCCTCAGGCAACTTATTCCATATACCCACCACCCTCTGCATGAAAAAGTTGCCCCTCGGGTTCCTATCTACCCCATCTTACCTTAAACCTATGTCCCCTGGTTCTTGATTCCCCTACTCTAGTTAAAAAGGCTCGGTGCATTCCCCTATCTATTCCCTTCATGATTTTATATACCTCTATAGGAGTGCTCTTCAGCCTCCTGAGTGTCAAGGAATAAAGTCCTGGCTGCTTCTCCCTATAGCTCAGGCCCTTAAGTCAAGCTTAGGTCCTTCTCAGCCAAGAGCTGTGGAGTTGGGTAATAAATTAACCGGGAAATCCATTGAAATACACAGAATAAAAGGATTAGACTGATAATCAAATGTTTCTGTCATGACCGATAATTCTGTAGACTGATAATCAAATGATAATCAAATTGACCAACTGTACACTGCGAGGGCTAGGAAGCGAGCGGGCAAAATTATTTCTGACCCCTCTCACCCTGGCCTCAAACTCTTTGAAGCACTTCCCTCTGGAAGGCGACTCCTGACTGTCAAAGCAGCCACAGCCAGACATAAAAACAGCTTTTTTTTCCACGAGTAGTAGTTCTATGTTCCCAGTGTTGGGGGAGTCCAGGACCAGGGGCCACAGTTTAAGAATAAGGGGTAGGCCATTTAGAAGGGAGATGAGGAAAAACTTTTTCAGTCAGAGAGTTGTAAATCTGTGGAATTCACTGCCTCAGAAGGCAGTGGAGGCCAATTCTCTGAATGCATTCAAGAGAGAGCTAGATAGAGCTCTTAAGGATAGCGGAGCCAGGGGGTATGGGGAGAAGGCAGGAACGGGGCACTGATTGAGAATGATCAGCCATGATCACATTGAATGGTGGTGCTGGATCGAAGGGCCGAATGGCCTACTCCTGCACCTATTGTCTACTCAATAACCAAACTCTAGTCTCTTTTTTGCACTGGTTTATTTTCACCCACATGTTTAGACCGTAATGGTTTATCCTTCTTGTTTTGATGTGGTTTATGCATTATTCTTAATTGTTAACTGTATGTTTGTGTTGTCATTTGTGAGCGGAGCACCAAGGCACATTCCTTGTATGTGCACAAACTTGGCCAATAAACGTATTAATTCATTCATTCGTTCATTCTGCAAGATGCAAGTGACCCACTGGAGTGAAGATTGGAAGTGATGTTGGTCACGTGAGCTTGTGGAGTTGCATGGCTCATTCTCGCTAATGATCATGATAACGCATGCCGGACTGGCTAAGTGAAAGAACAAGAAATGGGAAGAAGATGTGTTTGCTTTCTGTCAGATTAAAAATGGAGGCATAAATCATGAGATTTAGTGGCACACCAATTCATCCTGACATCTTGATTGCAGCTTGTTTCACATAGATACATCAAAATGGAGGAGGGGGGGGTGTAATTTCATTCAGTACTGACTCCACCGTTGAGTATGTCCCTTATCTCTTATGTTATCACTGCAAGATGGTCCTTCAAATTGAATACTGAACTAAAGGTGTTATATTATTAAGGGGTTGGACACGTTAGAGGCAGGAAACATGTTCCCAATGTTGGGGGAGTCCAGAACAAGGGGCCACAGTTTAAGAATAAGGGGTAGGCCATTTAGAACGGAGATGAGGAAAAACTTTTTCAGTCAGAGAGTTGTGAATCTGTGGAATTCTCTGCCTCAGAAGGCAATGGAGGCCAATTTTCTGAATGCATTCAAGAGAGAGCTAGATAGAGCTCTTAAGGATAGCGGAGTCAGGGGGTACGGGGAGAGGGCAGGAACGGGGTACTGATTGAGAATGATCAGCCATGATCACATTGAATGGCGGTGCTGGCTCGAAGGGCTGAATGGCCTCCTGCACCTATTGACTATTATGATGCATGCAGTTTATGGAACAAAATGGATGAGCTTGTAGTGCAATTTGAAATTGGTAGGTACGACATTATGAGCACCACGCGGACATGGCTTAAAGATGATCAGATGATGAAGCTGAAAATCCAATGATACACATGCTATCATCAAAGACAGGCAGGTGAGCAGAGGGGGTGGGGTAGCTCTTCTGGCAAGGAATGAAATTCAATCTTTAGCAAGGGATGGCATGGGATCAGAAGATGTAGATTCCTGACGGGTAGAGTTGACAAATTGCAAGGGTTAAAAGACCACGATGGGGGTTATTTACAGGCCTCTGAACAGTAGCAGGGTACAAATTACATCAGGAGATACAATTGGCATGTAAGAACTGCAACGTTACAGTGGTCGTGGGGGATTTCAATACGCAGGTAGACTGGGAAATCAGATTAGTACTGGACCGCAAGAGAAGGAGTTTGTAGAGTGCCTTCGAGAGGGTTTCTTGGAGCAGTTTGTGGTCGAGCCGAGTAGGGAAAGGGTCATTCTGAATTTGGTATTGTGTAATGAATCGGACAGTCCGCCTTGACTCCCACTGATCTCCCGGTGGCTCAGCACTTCAACTTCCCCTCCCACTCCCAGTCTGACCTTTCTGTCATGGGCCTCCTCCATTGTCATAGTGAGGCCCACCGCTAATTGGAGGAACAGCACCTCATATTTCGCTCAGGCAGCTTACACCCCAGCGGTATGAACATTGATTTCTCTAACTTCAGATAGCTCCTCTGTCCCTCTCTTTCTCCTCTCCCCCTTCCCATTTCTCCCACTGTATTCCTGTCTCCAACTACATCCTATCTTTGTCTCGCCCCCTCCCCTGACATCAGTCTGAAGAAGGGTCTCGACCGGAAACGTCACCCATTCCTTCTCTCCCGAGATGCTGCCTGACCCGCTGAGTTACTCCAGCATTTTGTGATAACAATGAATCGGATATGATGAGAGGGCTTAAGGTAAAGGAACCCCTTGGCGATAGTGATCATAACATGATAGCATTCAACCTGCAGTTTGTGAGGGAGAAGATAAAATCAGATGTGTCAGTATTATTGTTGAGTCAAGGTGACTACAGGGGCAGGAAGGATCTGGCTAAAGTTGAATAGAAAGAGACCCTCGCAGAAATGATGGTGGAGCAGCAATAGCAGGAGTTTATGAGAGTAATTAGCATCATGAAAAAAATGAATTGATAATAATAAAGATAACCATGTTAAAATTGCCAGAATTTATTGACAAGTGGACCCATTGGGCCCAATCCTCCTGCATTGGTGCCGCACCCTCTCCTCCCCCCCCCTTCCCCTCCCCCCCTCCATCCTCCTCAACCCCCCTTATCCTCCCTCCCTCCCTAGGAGATCGATATAAACTTTAAAATGTGAATAATTAAAAATATATAACACCGATTTCAATGAAACTTCTACCTTTAGCACCAAAGGGACGATGGTGAGTAAGGGGGGGCTTAAAATTGTTGCGCTATCATTGTACTGTTTTGGCTGTAGTTTAGGAACAAACAAACAAATGTTTTAGTATATAGATTATTCATATATCTACTTAGAAACATAGAAGATAGGTGCAGGAGGGGGCCATTTGGCCCTTCGAGCCAGCACTGCCATTCATTGTGATCATGGCTGTTCATCTACAATCAGTAACCTGTGCCTGCCTTCTCCCCATATCCCTTGATTCCACTAGCCCCCTAGAGCACTATCTAACTCTTTCAAATTTCATCCTGTGAATTGGCCTCCACTTCCTTCTGTGGCAGAGAATTCCACAAATTCACAACTCTCTGGGTGAAAGAGTTTCTTCTCACCTCAGTTTTAAATGGCATCCCCTTTATTCTTAGACTGTGGCCCCTGGTTCTGGACTCCCCCAACATTGGGAACATTTTTCCTGCATCTAGCTTGTCGAGTCCTTTTCTAATTTTATACGTGTCTATAAGATCCCCTCTCATCCTTCTAAACTCCAGTGAATACAAGCCCAGTCTTTCCAATCTTTCCTCATAAGTCAGTCCCGCCATCCCGGGGATTAACCTCGTGAACGTACGCTGCATTGCCTCAATAGCAAGGACTTGTCTATCAATCTTTGTTCTCCTAGCTTTCTCTCAAGTTAATTAAATCTTTGCTTGGTCAATATCAGCTGCCTAAACCGATGACCTGGTTTAAATTGAAGGCTTAAAATTTCAAAAATTATTCGACAGTCCGCAATAACAAACTCTCAAAAAACCTGAAATGCGCAATTCGATCCTAGTGTGTAAAATGCTGCCCATGACTATTGTTTTGGACTAAAAGGAGAGCTGAAATTCCAATTTCGTGTCCATCATCCATGTTCCAAATGTTACAACAGACAATAGGTGCAGGAGGAGGCCATTCGGCCCTTCGAGCCTGTACGCACCGCCATTCAATGTGATCATGGCTGATCATTCTCAATCAGTACCCCGTTCCTGCCTTCTCCCCATACCCCCTGACTCCGCTATCCTTAAGAGCTCTATCCAGCTCTCTCTTGAATGCATTCAGAGAATTGGCCTCCACTGCCTTCTGAGGCAGAGAATTCCACAGATTCACAACTCTCTGACTGAAAATGTTTTTCCTCATCTCAGTTCTAAATGGCCTACCCCTTATTCTTAAACTGTGGCCCTTTGTTCTGGACTCCCCCAACATTGGGAACATGTTTCCTGCCTCTAACGTGTCCAACCCCTTAATAATCTTATACGTTTCGATAAGATCTCCTCTCATATTCTAAATTCCAGTGTATACAAGCCTAGTCGCTCCAGTCTTTCAACATATGACAGTCCCGCCATTCCGGGAATTAACCTAGTAAACCTACGCTGCACGCCCTCAATAGTCATCGTCCGTCCTGAAAAGGGCACAAGCTTCCGGCGACAATCAGTGGGAGCCGTCACTTGTACGATAGATAATTATTTGAATTCATAAGTCAGAGGAGCGGAAATAGGCCATTCGGCCCATTGAGGCTACTCCGCCATTCAATCATGGCTGACCTATCTCTCCCTCTCACCCCTGCCTTCATTTTTTTCATGATGCTAATTTCTTAGTTGATATATTCTGTTGAGGCCTTCCTGCTTTGTCTGTTTAGCAATTTAAATGATTATTTGCATTGAATAAAAGTCATTTATTTCCCACGATTTCCCACGTACAATTTATTTATTGTATTTTTTATAAGCCTTTGTTTATTGGCGCACAATGAAACCAGCTCTCTATCAGATTTCCTTTTCGCTGAACATTTATGCTCAGTCTGCCTTGGCCTACGCGATCTCCCGGTTGCCAAATATTTGAACTCCCTTTCTCATGCCCATACTGAGCTTTCTGTCCTGTGCCCTCCTCCACTGTCAGAGTGAGGCCACACTACACGCAAATTGGAGGAACGGCACCTCATATGTCGAATGGGCAGCTCACAACCCAGTGGTATGAATATAGATTTCTCTAATTTCAAAGTCGCCCTTGCATTCCCTCACATCCTCACTCTCCCACTCTCATCATCCCACTAGTTCCACTGTTCGCATCCTTGTATCCCTTAGTTTCGCTCAACACTTTCGCTTAGTCCGCCTTAACCAACCTGACCTCCCGGTGGCTGAGCACTTCAACACCCCCTCCCACTCCCAGTCTGACCTTTCTGTCATGGGCCTCCTCCAGTGCCATAGGGAGGCCCATCGCAAATTGGGGGAACAGCACCTCATATTTCGCCTGGGCAGCTTGCAGCCCAGCGGTATGAACGTTGACTTCTCCAACTTTAGATAGTCCCTCTGTCCCTCTCTTCCCCTCCCCTTCCCAGTTCTCCCACTGTCTTCCTGTCTCCACCTATATCCTTTTTTTGTCCCGTCACCCCCCCCATCAGTCTGAAGAAGGGTCTCGACCCGAAACGTCACCCATTCCCTCTCTTCTAGATGCTGCCTGATCTGCTGAGTTACTCCAGCATTGTGTGATACCTCCAAGTCATGTGGTCTCCTGACGTGACACTTCATTTTTAGCACGTGTAACTGGGTTAAAATCCTGGAACACCTTTTCAAACAGCGCTTTGGGAGTCTACTTTCCAGAGGAAAGGGGGTGTTTCAGGTAAGTGTGTTTAGACCACTCCTTCAAGGGTAATGGAAGACATTAGGATAGACATTCTTGCCATAGAGGGAGTACAGAGAAGGTTCACCAGATTGATTCCTGGGATGGCAGGACTTTCATATGAAGAAAGACTGGATAGACTCGGCTTGTACTCGCTGGAATTTAGAAGATTGAGGGGGGATCTTATAGAAACTTACAAAATCTTAAGGGGTTGGACAGGCTAGATGCAGGAAGATTGTTCCCGATGTTGGGGAAGTCCAGAACAAGGGGTCACAGTTTAAGGATAAGGGGGAAGTGTTTTAGGACCGAGATGAGAACGTTTTTTTTCACACACAGAGTGGTGAATCTGTGGAATTCTCTGCCACAGAAGGTAGTTGAGGCCAGTTCATTGGCTATATTTAAGAGGGAGTTAGATGTGGCCCTTGTGGCTAAAGGGATCAGGGGGTATGGAGAGAAGGCAGGTACGGGATACTGAGTTGGATGATCAGCCATGATCATATTGAATGGCGGTGCAGGCTCGAAGAGCCGAATGGCCTACTCCTGCACCTATTTTCTATGTTTCTAAGATGTGTATTTGAAGCCGGATCTGCCTCTGTCACCCACTCAGGAAGATAAAGGAGGATTCCGCAGAATTAAATCTACGCGCTCCCCTCTAGAGGGGTCGATGGGTCCACACAGATTAGGAATGCATGCCGTGAGCTCTTCAGTTGAATAAGTCATATGCCATGGCCATCTGAGGACTAATTCTTGACACAATATTTCTTCTTGAACTGGTAATTTTTGGCTCCCTTCCCCTGTATACGAATGACTCATTTAAAATGAAAATCACAGTGTTTATTAAAATTACACTGCAGTACCCATGTTGCCAGTTGACTCTTACCACAAGTCGGACAGAGCAGGCTGAGTAATGTACCATCGTTTATGCAACACCACCGAAAAATGCAGCTTGACTTGATTATCATGATCAAAACAATGCTCGCAGTTTATTTACTGCATCTGCTGCCGAGACCAGTTAATATGGAGAATAATAACCAAAAGGTTAAATGCCCTGCGGAGTTAAACAAACATTAATATTAAATCAATCAGGAGTGTTTGTATTGCTGTTAAAGCAATCATAACCTGATAAAATAGCCTTTAAGTGTTTAAATTAAAAATGTAAACTACATTAACTCCCTGTCAATCCTTTAATTCTTTTCTGCTGTTTCTCCTGTAATCGTTCAAATTCTGTTTCAATTTTCTCAATTTTGGGCTCTTATTTTGTTAGAAACATAGAACATGAGCAAATTTGCGGATGACACAAAGCTGGGTGGCAGTGTGAGCTGTGAGGAGGATGCTACGAGGATGCAGGGTGACTTGGACAGGTTGTGTGAGTGGGCGGATGCATGGCAGATGCAGTTTAAAGTGGATAAGTGTGAGGTTATCCACTTTGGTGGCAAGAACGGGAAGGCAGATTATTATCTGAATGGTGTCAAGTTAGGGAATGGGAACGTACAACGAGATCTGGGTGATCTTGTTCGGAAAATAACTACAGATGCTGATGCAAATCGAAGGTATCACAAAATGCTGGAGTAACTCAGCAGGTCAGGCAGCATCTCTGGAGAGAAGGAATGTGTGACGTTTCGGGTCGAGACCCTTCTTCAGACTGATGTCAGGGGGGGCGGGACAAAGAAAGGACATAGGTGGAGACAGGAAGACGGGGAGAACTGGGAAGGGAGAGGGACAGAGGAGCTATCTAAAGTTAGAGAAGTCAATGTTCATACCGTTGGGGTGAAAGCTGCCCAGGCGAAATATGAGGTGCTGTTCCTCCAATTTACAGTGGGCCTCACTATGACACTGGAGGAGGCCCATGACAGAAAGGTCAGACTGGAAGTGGGAGGGGGAGTTGAAGTGCTGAGCCATCATTTTGTAACTGGGATCATTGCTATTTTCTCAGTGTTTGGAGAGTCTACTGACTGAGAAGTGATCACACAGCTTGTAAAACCCTAAATGACTTTATTGCAGCATTTGGGGTCTGGTTCCTGATTCAAAAGCAAATGCATGTACTACTGATGCACTGTATCAACGAAAAGAAAGAACTTCAACTGCTTCAGTGACTGCCATCGCCCAAGGATTTGCAAAATATTGGCCATGTTTCTATTTCCACAGAAGACAGACACAGGAAGCTGGAGTAACACAGCGGGTCAGAAAGCATCCCTGGAATAAAGGAACAGGTGGTGTTTTGGGTCGAGACCTTTCTTCAGACTGATAGTCCCTTTCCTCTGAGTCTGAAGAGAGGACAGTCAGACTGGGGGAGGGATGGAGAGAGGGGGGGAGAGCAAGGGTTACCTGAAGTTAGAGAAGTCAATATTTATACCACTGGGTTGTAAGCGAAATGTGAGGTGATCATTTTAACATGTTGAGTTCTACAGCTCCCCTAACTGTGAAGTACTTCTTCACTCCTGCATTAGGGTGTCAGCCAATATTTCCATGATCACACATAACTGGAATCTGACCAGAACTCAGCCTTCTGCTTTGTTGGTGATAGTGCTGCCCATTGAATCACTGAAATTAACTATCTCAGATTGCCAACATCTGTATTATCTTGCTGTTGCCTCGACGTTCTCCACCTCCCTCTCTGAATACTGTCAGTGTTTGAATGATGGAATTCACCCCTGTCAATAAGACACTACAAGAATCAGCTTAATTTCTGGAGTGGTGCATGGCAAGGATACTTGTGCCATATGTACCAGATGTACACATCTCTCAAGGTCCATTTATTGAACTACAAGAACAAGTTGGGCCCAAACCTCTCCTGCATTGGTGCAGCACCCTCTCCTTCCCCTCCCACCTCCCCCCTCTCCTCTCCCTCTCCCCCTCCCCTTCCCCCTCACTCCCCTCCCCCCCACTCCATCTCCCTCAACCCCCCTTATCCTTCCCCCCTCCCTCCCCTCCCACCTCCCCTCTCTCCCCCTCCCCTCCATCCCCCTCACTCCCTTCCCCCTCCCTCCCCCTTCCCCCCTCACTCCCCTCCCTCCCCCTCCCCACCTTCCCATCCCCCCCCCACTCCATCCCCCTCAACCCCCCTTTTCCTCCCCCCTCTCTCCCTCCCTCCCCCCTCCCTCCCTAGGAGATAGATTTAAACTTTAAAATGTGAATAACTTAAAAAAGATAACCAATTTCAATGAAACTTCTTCCATTAGCACCAAAGGGATGATGGTGAGTAAGGTGGGCCTAAAATTGTCGTGCTATCGTGTACCGATTTGGCTGTACTTCAAGAACAAACAAACAAACAAGAGTTTTAGTACATAGCTAACCAGCGGCTTTCAGACTAGATTGAAACATTTGTTGGGTTATGCAGATAATGAACTGGCATGTTCGCATGTTTTTAAGGTGCTGTTCCTATGCATCCAAGGGTAAATTTCAAATCTTATAAAATGTTCAAAATAAATAGCCTCAATGTTGGCTCACCAGAACCCCACATTAGAAATTCACTAAGGCATCTGAACCTCCAAAATGTGTTCTCTGTAACATTAGCAGTTCAGTTCAGTTCAGAGCTGCCGATTCTACTGATAACACATTTTGAAGGTTTGGATGTGTTTAGTGGTTTAGATGTAGCAATGATCCGCATGGATGAATCATGCATGCCTCGTCAACTCCTGTACGGAGTTCTGTCACAGGGCCAAAGGAGGTACTGATTGTGGATGATCAGCCATGATCACGGTGAATGGCGGTGCTGGCTCGAAGGGCCGAATGGCCTCCTCCTGCACCTATTGTCCACTGTCTATTGAACCTACATTCGTAATTTGGTATTACGAATGTATGGAATCCCACAGCACATAGTCGAAGTAATTAAGAGCATCTACGCCAACTTCTCTCGCAGAGTAGGGAACAGTAACCACACATTCCAGGTGAAGACAGGAGCTCGACAAGGATGTGTGATGTCAGCGCTACTCTTCAATATTGCTATTGACTGGGTGATGCGTCAGACAACCGAAGATCGAGCAAGAAGCATACGATGGACCCTCTTCTCAACATTGGAAGATCTTGATGTTGCTGATGACATAGCTCTGGTCTCCCACACTCACAAACACACGCAGGATAAAACATCCCGTCTTAGTGACTTTGCACAACAAATTGGCTTGAAGATAAACCAGAAAAAAAATCTGAATTAATGACACTAAACATCCAAAACCCCTTTACCAATCCAAGTGAATGGGAACGACCTTCCCACAACTGAGGAGTTTATTTATCTTGGTAGTAAAGTCAGATACGATGGCGGAGCACAAAATGACATTAAGAACTGACTAAACAAGGCCAGGAATGTTTTCAGAATCCTAAACAATGTATGGAGGTCCCGGCAATACAGCACCAAGACCAAGCTGAAGATATAGACAATAGACAATAGACAATAGACAATAGGTGCAAGAGGAGGCCATTCGGCCCATCGAGCCAGCACCGCCATTCAATGTGATCATGGCTGATCATTCTCAATCAGTACCCCGTTCCTGCCTTCTCCCCATACCCCCTGACCCCGCTATCCTTAAGAGCTCTATTTAGCTCTCTCTTGAATGTATTCAGAGAATTGGCCTCCACTGCCTTCTGAGGCAGAGAATTCCACAGATTCATAACTCTCTGAGTGAAAATGTTTTCCCTCATCTCAGTTCTAAATGGCCTACCTCTTATTCTTAAACTGTGGCCCCTTGTTCTGGACTCCCCCAACATTGGGAACATGTTTCCTGCCTCTAACGTGTCCAACCCCTTAAAAATCTTATACGTTTCGATAAGATCTCCTCTCATCCTTCTAAATTCCAGTGTATCAAACCTAGTCGCTCCAGTCTTTCAACATATGACAGCCCCGCCATTCCGGGAATTAACCTAGTGAACCTGCGCTGCATGCTGTGTCCTCTCCACCCTCTCCCTCGTAAACCTATGGGAGCTGTGTCCTCTCCACCCTCTTACACGGCTCGGGATGCTGGAGATTGACAGCGAGTGACATCAACCAGCTGTCAGTCTTCCATACTGAGAACCTGAGAAGAATCCTTGGAATATTTTGGCCAAAGATCATATCCAACCAAGATCTCCTTGCTCAACGCCAGCAAGAGAGTATGCATCCCATCATCTTGAGAAGGCGCTGGAACTGGATTGGCCATGTACTGAGAAGAGAAGCAGGCAGCATCCCATTTAGAACGGAGATGAGGAAGAACTTTTTCAGTCAGAGAGTGGTGAAGGTGTGGAATTCTCTGCCTCAGAAGGCAGTGGAGGCCAGTTCGTTGGATGCTTTCAAGAGAGAGCTGGATAGAGCTCTTAAGGATAGCGGAGTGAGGGAGTATGGGGAGAAGGCAGGAACGGGGTACTGATTGAGAGTGATCAGCCATGATCAGCATTGAATGGCGATGCTGGCTCGAAGGGCTGAATGGCCTACTCCTGCACCTATTGTCTATTGTCTATTGAAAAGCCAGAGGGGAAAAGGACACCAGAGGGGAAAAGGAAAAGATGGAGAGCCAAAACAACATGGCATCGAACCATAGAGGAGGAAATGAAAACTATGGAATTGACCTGGGATAGTGCCCAGAAACTAGCCCAGAACAGACAGGAGTGGAGAACCTTCGTTGTTGCCCTACATGACAGGAGACATAATGGGCAGTAAGTAAGTAAGTATTGAACCCAGGGCGGCCCAAAGAGAGGGTGCAAAGACTGTATCAAGGGCCCACCTCCAGCACGCAGGCCGAGCCCCAAAAGATCCGGAAGCCCATGCCGGTGACAGGACTGGCTGGTGGACAACCACTCGGAAGGTGGTCAGCTATTTCGAAGATAATGGTCGAAGCCGGCTCGTTATTGGTGAGACCGCACCTGGAGTATTGCATACAGTTTTGGTCTCCTAATCTGAGGAAAGACATTCTTGCCCTAGAGGGAGTGCAGAGAAGGTTCACCAGATTGATTCCTGGGATGGCAGGACTTTCATATGAAGAAAGACTGGATAGACTTGGCTTGTACTAGCTGGAATTTAGAAGATTGAGGGGGGATCTTATAGAAACTCGCAAAATTCTTAAGGGGTTGGACAGGCTAGATGCAGGAAGATTGTTCCCGATGTTGGGGAAGTCCAGAACAAGGGTTCACAGTTTAAGGATAAGGGGGAAGTCTTTTAGGAACGAAATGAGAAAGGTTTTTTTCACACAGAGAGTGGTGAATCTGTCAAATTCTCTGCCACAGAAGGTAGTTGAGGCCAGTTCATTGGCTATATTTAAGAGGGAGTTAGATGTGCCCTTGTGGCTAAAGGGATCAGGGGGTATGGAGAGAAGGCAGGTACGGGATACTGAGTTGGATGATCAGCCATGATCACATTGAATGGCGGTGCAGGCTCGAAGGGCCGAATGGACTACTCCTGCACCTATTTTCTATGTTAGTGCCAGAGACAGGAGGAGGACTGCAGCCCTAAATCCCACTGCTCCCTTGTGTGTGGCTCAGTCATCGGACTCGTGAGCCACACTCATGCCATCGTCATCGAGAGCAAGTGACAACAGATCCACTTGGTCTAGTAGAACACCGCTCAGTGTGACACTCCGTCAGTGAAACCACACAGTGTCTCAATGCATCAATACAACTCCATATTGTTACACTACATCGGTACTCTCCCACATCATGTCACTCCAGTGCAACCCTAGAACGTGCCACTCCATCAATACTCTCCGCAGTTTTTTCTTCCATCTGTACTCCCCAAAGTGTTTCACACCATCAGGACTACCTCAAATCTGCCATTCCATCCGCATTACCCCACAGTGTGCTAACCCATCGCTGCGACTCCATAGTGTGTAATTCTATCACTATTTCACCACAGTTTTTCATCGCAACAGTACTACCGCAGAACGTGTCAATCCATCAGTATTACTGCGTCACTCCAACAGAATGTGCTATTACATTCGTGCTACCCCACAGTGTGTCATTCCATCAATACACCTCCACAGTACGTCATTACACCAGTACTACTCCACAGTGTTATACTCCATCAGTACAACACTGGAGCGTGTCACTCCATCAGTACTACCCTACAATATGTTATTCCATCAGTACTACACCACAGTGATGCACTCCATCAGTACTGCCTTAAGCTTGTTATTCCATTATATACAACCACACGGACTCATTCAATTAGTATTACCCAACAGTGTAACCCTCCATCTGTACTGCCCCACCGTCAATCCTACTTCAGTGTAGAAGTCACAATGTGCAACCCGACAGTACCACCGAACATTGTGTCAATACTTCAGTACTCGCCCACTGTGCGCCATTCTGTCCATACTACCCCCAGTGTGTCATTCAATCAGCGAATGACTACACCGAAGTATGTCACTCCATCAGTACAACCGTGCAGTGTGTCACTCCATCAGTACTGCTCCACAGCGTGTCACTCCATCAGTTTTACCCCAAGCGGTGGGGTGATGGAGTTACAAACTGCGTGGTAGTACTGATGCAATGACATGAGTACTGCCACACAGTTTGTCACTCCGTCAGTGCTACTTCAGTGTGGAACTATATCAGTACGACCCCAGGGTGTCAGTCCATCAATTCTACGCCACAGTGTGCCAGTTCCTCAGTACTACCTCACAATGTATCACTCCATTAGTCTACCCCACAGTGTTTCATCCATCAATTCTTCCCCACAATATGTCATTACAACAGAACTACCTCACAATTTGTCACTAAATCAGAATTATTCCACTGTGTGTCACTTCGTCAGTACTACTCCACAGTTTGTCATAACAACAGTACTACTCATTGTGTCACTCCATCAGTATTACCCGCAGTGTGTTACTACATCAGTAGAGGCCCACGGTGTATCACTCCATCAGAACTACTGCAAAGTGTGTCACTTCATCAGTACTACTGCAGTGTGTCACTCCATCTGTACCAACCCACAGTGTGTTAATCCACACGAACTGCATCAACTGGTGTCACTCCATCAGTATTACAGTGTAGGGCTGAAGTGTTCAAAGTAGGAGGCCCTGTCATGATGCAGAAGCTGACTGAGTTCTTCCAGTCCATGTGGAATAAAGGGAAGGTCCCACAACAGCTGAAAGATGCCAGCATAGACCACATCTACAAGAGGACAGGCAACCGCCAGTCTTGCGACAATCATCGAGGCATCTCCCTCCTTTCCATAGCTGGGAAGATCTTTGCTCGCACCCTGCTCAACCGTCTCATTCAACGCCTTGACCAGGGTCTCCTTCCAGAAAGCCAGTGTGGTTTCCGTGCTGGACGGGGAACTGTCGACATGATATTTGCTGCACGCCAACTCCAGTAAAAATGCCAAGAGCAGCACAGCGACCTGTTCGTGACCTTCGTCGATCTAACAAAGACCTTCGACACTGTCAGCATAGATAGCTTGTGGAAGATAATGCAGAAGTTTGGCTGTCACAGCAAGTTCATCACGATTGTCCGGCAGTTCCATGACGGCATGATGGTGAAAGTGCTAGATGATGGAGACGATTCGGAAGCCTTTCCAGTGACAAACGGCGTGAAGCAAGGTTGTGATCTTGCCCCTACACTCTTCAGCATGGTCTTCTCTGCCATGTTGACCGATGCCTTCCATGACTGCCCGGATGGAATACACATCAGGTACAGGACTGACAGCAAGCTGTTCAACCTCAGGCGCCTGCAAGCTGTTACAAAGGTGAAGGAGACCATCATCAGAGATTACTTGTTTGCTGATGACTGCGCCCTCAACGCCAGCACAGAGCAGAAGATGCAGCATGAAATGGACTGCTTCTCACAGGACTGTGACAACTTTGGTTTCTCCATTAGCACCAAAAAGACTGAAGTTATGTACCAGCCCGCGCCTGGAAAGCCCTACCAGGAACCACACATCACGGTGAAGGGGCAGAACCTACAGGCAGTTGACAGCTTTACCTATCTGGGTAGTACACTCTAGCGAGTGGTGAACATTGACGATGAGGTCAACAACAGGATTGCCAAGGCCAGCGATGCCTTTGGGCGGCTCCGTGGGAATGTTTGGGAACGGACAGGACTCAGCCTTACCACCAAGCTGAAGGTCTACCGTGCAGTGGTACTCTACGCCAGTGAGACTTGGACTGTCTGCAGCAGACATGCCAAACAGCTTAACCACTTTCACTTGAGCTGCCTACGGAGACTCCTTCACATCAGGTGGTAGGACAAAATTCCCGACACAGAGGTCTTGGAACTGGCCGGAATCCCCATCGTCCACACCCTCCTACGGAAAGCCAAAACCAGATGGGCAGAATGCCCGAGAGTCGACTGCCAAAACAGCTTCTATATGGAGAACTGTGTCGGGGCAAGCGCTCAGTAAGAGGACAGAACAAACTGTTTAAGGACTGCCTCAAAGTGTCCCTCAAAGACTTGGACATCAACCTCAGCACTTGGGAGTCTCTTGCTCTGGACCGTCCCAACCTGGCGTAGCAAGCTCACCACAGGAGCCCATGCAGCAGAGAACAGACGCACTGCAGAGGCCCAGATGAAACGCACCGCGCGCAAGGCCCGGGCTGCACTTCCACTGCAGCACCCTCCACTTGTGTCCTACGTGTGGGCGTGCCTTCCGGGACAGGATTGGCCTCACCAGTCACTTCTGCCCCAACATTTCATTCCACGAGATTTCCGGTAGCTCACGGGGACACGTCGATGGGTAGAGAAAATGGGAGCAAAGCAGGATTATTACAGTGTGGAGAAAATCTTGTACATGATCATTGCTGCCGTTGGAGTCCCTGGTAAGTGAACAGAACAATTCAAGTTTTATAACTCCGTGTGTTCACAGATGTTGACCTGATTTTGATTCTGTTACAAGATTCCCAACTGATGATCGTTGTGCAAGAATATGTGGAGTATATCTACCCTCTAAATTAAATATTTTTGAATTAACGCTGAGATTTTTCTCATTTTCAGACAACCGAAACTAACCCTCTCTTTCTCCCACTACCGGGACCCACTAGAATATTGTTCTTGCCTTCAGTGGGACCTTGCCCAGAGTTGTCCCAGTGCTCGGGACAGGCAGCTCTCCGGGACGGTGTGACTGGGAGGGGTTTACATTGTGAAATTCACTGTGTCTGAGTTATTGATCAGAGTGAACACCCGCTCCTGTGGACACCTCTCACTGTGGAGTCTGTCACTGTCGGATTCCACCGCCTGTTGGTCAATAATTGGATCGATCTCCTGAACCAGTGCCGCGGATCTACCGGCGTGTGTTGTTACCGAACTGAACTCACTGTGGAAATAATCCATTAACAGACCCACTCTGCTGCCGGATCCTAAGTTGTCCCTGCCATACCTCTGGAACCCTCCTCGTCCCCATCAGATGCCGAGTTCCCAGATCCCTGGTTAAACGCGGCCGGTCACGGTTAAGTCTGTCAAACCGGCCCCATCAGAGACTGTGAGCGGGGTTAACTGTAGACAGGACCATTCCGCCTATTGTAACGGGCGGCTGCTCGTTCCCTCCCCGCCCTTTACCCCGCCCGTCGCCTTATCTCCTCTCCCCTGAAGCAGGCAGGTCGGGCACAGTCGGAGCCGGGTCTGACATTGTTAAACCTGCAGCCGCGTACCGACTCCAACACTCCTGATCTTCAGCTGAAAGTGGAGCCGGTGTTCAGCCCCTGAGACCGTGTTCAGTAATGCCCATTGTCCGTCCCCTTCTCTTTCCCGGGGAAAGTGCGGCCTCTCCACCTGCACCACTCGCTACCTGGTGGCCATGACAGCAGCCGATCTACTCACCCTGATCACCGGGGTCATTTTGTATTGGATCCGATTACATTACTTTTATTGGAGTTTCATGTCCATCACCCCTGTGTGCAATGTTAACCTTGTACTGCAGTCTATAGCTACAGACTGTTCTCTCTGGTTCACCGTCACTTTCACCTTTGATCGATTTGTGGCCATTTGTTGCCAGAAGCTGAAAGCAAAATATTGCACCGGAAAACTGCGGCTGCGGTTCTCGCAACAGCCGGCGTTCTGCTGTGTCTGAAAATCGTTCCCCGCTACTTTACACAGTAACCCCGGACAATCATCGGCAATGTCCTGTGGGGCTGTGCTCCGGTGGACAGTGTTTACACTGACCCCGGGTGGGTGGCATTTGACTGGATCGACACGATTTTAACTCCGCCCCTCCCTTTCGCTGTGATCCTGCTGCTCAACGTTCTGACAGTCAATAGACAATAGACAATAGACAATAGGTGCAGGAGTAGGCCATTCAGCCCTTCGAGCCAGCACCGCCATTCAATGCGATCATGGCTGATCACTCAATCAGTACCCCCGTTCCTGCCTTCTCCCCATACCCCCTCACTCCGCTATCCTCAAGAGCTCTATCCAGCTCTCTCTTGAAAGCATCCAACGAACTGGCCTCCACTGCCTTCTGAGGCAGAGAATTCCACACCTTCACCACCCTCTGACAGAAAAAGTTCTTCCTCATCTCCGTTCTAAATGGCCTACCCCTTATTCTCAAACTGTGGCCCCTTGTTCTGGACTCCCCTAACATTGGGAACATGTTATCTGCCTCTAATGTGTCCAATCCCCTAATTATCTTATATGTTTCAATAAGATCCCCCCTCATCCTTCTAAATTCCAGTGTATACAAGCCCAATCGCTCCAGCCTTTCAACATACGACAGTCCCGCCATTCCGGGAATTAACCTAGTGAACCTACGCTGCACGCCCTCCATAGCAAGAATATCCTTCCTCAAATTTGGAGACCAAAACTGCACACAGTACTCCAGGTGCGGTCTCACCAGGGCCCGGTACAACTGTAGAAGGACCTCTTTGCTCCTATACTCAACTCCTCTTGTTACGAAGGCCAACATTCCATTGGCTTTCTTCACTGCCTGCTGTACCTGCATGCTTCCTTTCATTGACTGATGCACTAGGCCACCCAGATCTCGTTGAACTCCCCCTCCTCCTAACTTGACACCATTCAGATAATAATCTGCCTTTCTATTCTTACTTCCAAAGTGAATAACCTCACACTTATCTACATTAAACTGCATCTGCCATGTATCCGCCCACTCACACAACCTGTCCAAGTCACCCTGCAGCCTTATTGCATCTTCCTCACAATTCACACTACCCCCCAACTTAGTATCATCTGCAAATTTGCTAATGGTACTTTTAATCCCTTCGTCTAAGTCATTAATGTATATCGTAAATAGCTGGGGTCCCAGCACCGAACCTTGCGGTACCCCACTGGTCACTGCCTGCCATTCCGAAAGGGACCCATTTATCCCCACTCTTTGCTTTCTGTCTGTCAACCAATTTTCTATCCATGTCAGTACCCTACCCCCAATACCATGTGCCCTAATTTTGCCCACTAATCTCCTATGTGGGACCTTGTCGAAGGCTTTCTGAAAGTCGAGGTACACCACATCCACTGACTCTCCCTTGTCAATTTTCCTAGTTACATCCTCAAAAAATTCCAGTAGATTTGTCAAGCATGATTTCCCCTTCGTAAATCCATGCTGACTCGGAATGATCCCGTTACTGCTATCCAAATGCTCAGCAATTTCGTCTTTTATAATTGACTCCAGCATCTTCCCCACCACTGATGTCAGACTAACTGGTCTATAATTCCCCGTTTTCTCTCTCCCTCCTTTCTTAAAAAGTGGGATAACATTTGCTATCCTCCAATCCACAGGAACTGATCCTGAATCTATAGAACATTGAAAAATGATCTCCAATGCTTCCACTATTTCTAGAGCCACCTCCTTAAGTACTCTGGGATGCAGACCATCAGGCCCTGGGGATTTATCAGCCTTCAGTCCCATCAGTCTACCCAAAACCATTTCCTGCCTAATGTGGATTTCCTGCAGTTCCTCCATCACCCTAGGTTCTCCGGCCCCTAGAACATTTGGGAGATTGTGTGTATCTTCCTCAGTGAAGACAGATCCAAAGTAACGGTTTAACTCGTCTGCCATTTCTTTGTTCCCCATAATAAATTCCCCTGCTTCTGTCTTCAAGGGACCCACATTTGCCTTGACTATTTTTTTCCTCTGAATCCAGAGAACGTAAGTTTAATCGAAGGGGGGTAGAGATAAGGGAATTCTGACAGGCAGGTATCCCACACCAAAGGTGGTGCAATCTGCTCATCAGAGATGTTGAGGGCAGATACCATCACAGCACATAAACAACATTTGGACAGCCGTTTGTCTCGGGTAGGAATGGAGGGATGTGGGACAAAGTACAAGTGAATGAGATTAACGTGGACAGGCATCTCGCCCCGCATGGAGATTTAATAAAGTGACCCGCGAGCGCCTTCCTGCCACACGACCATTTCCAACATTGCTGCGCCCTCTGCTGCGTCTCTTGGGTTCTGCAGCGAGTTCCAATGCCCATCGCTGTCTCCACTGCGCTCCGGCGCTGACCCACATCCCATGAACACATCGCTCCCTCACCTCTGTGTTCCGCTACCCGCCAAACTACAAAGATGCCAGCTGATACTGCTCGGTTAACATACTCATTGTGCTTACCTTAGCTCAATGCGGCACTCAGAAACTGCCAGCCGGAAACCAATATTGAGCACAGGTACCTTCATTATCTATGAATCCTGTTGGGCTAGGTTGCGATCTAGTTTCAGAATTGTTAACATATTAATTATCCTTATCT